>NC_025998.2:61708098-61855850 GCF_000442705.2 Elaeis guineensis
TCTGGAAACAGACTGAAGTAGAGCAGTAAACTGATGGGTTGCATGCTCACTCGATCCTCGGATCTCTTTCCTCAGTAACTCATATCCACCCTCTAGTGCTCCTCTGAGCCTGCCAGCCTCTGCAGTGAGGTCTGTGACCTCAATAGTTGACTCCTGTGGCTTAGGATGGGCCAAAGCAAGGACTTGCCCTTGCAAGTCAAGAACTCTGCTAGTCAGTCTCCAGACTGTGTCCTCAAGCTGCTGGATCCGGATGGACTGATCTGATATCATCTGAAACACAGTGGAGATGTGGGGAGTCATAGTCTGATCAGAAGAAGTGGCTCCAGGTGCAAAAAGAAGTACTGCTCCACTGACTAGATAGCAGAGAAGCCACATGCTGTGATATATGCTCGATCTGATCGTCAGCCAGTCTGAACTCTGAATGAGGTGCTCTGCTCTCTGGCTGATATACTAGTGTGGGCATCCTAGTAAACTCTGAAGGGCCAGCCTCTGTATCAGGAATGAACTGGATATTTGGTGATGCTGCCCTGAAGTCATGAACAGGAGATGATGGATCTTCTTCTTCTACTCTGCCTTCAGTTCTGTCTTCAGCTCTTCAGCTCTCTCCTTAGAGCCCTTAATCGAACCACCATCAGTCTTTGTAAATCCCATTCGGTGCAGGGTGTGTTGGTTGAAAGTGTCCACATGAGAGAGCTTAGTAGAAGCCTCCCCCTCACAGCTAACTCCAAACCTCCTAAATACTCTAGTAAGGGCCATACCATAAGGCAAGTGTGCCTTAGATCTGTTCAAAGTCTCTCTCATGGCCTCTATCATAAGTGCAGGGAGGTTCAGGGGGGTCTGAGTGATGACATGAAACATGATACATACATCTCTGCTGGAAAGTAAATCATGCCTACCACTCCTAAGAAAGAAGAGCTTCGTTACCATCTGATGCAGGATCCTCATCTCAATGGACAAAATCTTTGCTTCCAATTTATTTAAACTTCCTGAATAAGTTTCTCCTAAAATAATTCTGATCCCCTCTTCTTTTACTGGGAGTTCCATATAAGAGTAACCCTCACTAGGCAACTGAAGTATTTCTCTCAATATACTAGAATCCAAGCAAATATCAATACCCTTGACTGTTGAAGTCACTGACCCATTTCCATAATATAGATTCTGGTAGAATTCTCTAACTAGGTCAACATAGGTGACTTCCTTAAGGGAGCAGTAGAAATCCCATCCTTGGTTTTTGATCTTAGTTGCAAATGTAAAGTCCTCTTTTTCAAAGAACCAAAAATCTATATTCTTCCCGGTTTCGACTTTTCTATCAGAAAGAGGATTCTTACTGGGGCTTAGGAAGGATTGAGTGGGACTTTGAGCAGATACTGAAGCTGGAGTGGGAGCAGTGGAAGACTGACCAGCTTGCCTTTTCTTTCGGACTATTTCTTCAGGCTCACGGATTGACTTTCTTCTTTGGAGAAGCTTCATCTTCGGAGCCATATTTACTACAGTAGCAGGCAAGGAGACTTGGAGGAACTAGTGAATGAGTGGAGGAGGGATCACAAGAGAGTGAAGAGGGATTTTGGTGGAGAAAAGAGGTGGATTTGGGAAGAACGGTGGAGTGCTAGGGCACGTCCCAACCGTACAAACAATGGGAGAAAGCACAAAAATCCCTTTCCAAGGTGGCGATTTTTGGTGGAGAGGAGGAGGGAGAATTGCCTCGAAATAAATCCTTGGATTTGGAGCAAAAGGAATTGGAGAGGATGGCTTTTGGAGAGAAGAAGATGACCAGATGGGTCGGCTCACGAACAGCAACCCATATAAAAACAATGAGCCCGTGGGAAGTTTGAGGAAATAACAAGTTTGCCATTGAGTCGACTCATGGGGGTCGACTCATGAAGTTCAAAAATTCAGAAAAAATATGAATAAATTCCAGAAAAATTTGAAATTTTGGAAGAAGGAGTTTTGCTCAAAGATAAGTTTTTAGAATGATAAACTTAAGCTTTTGAAACCAGGATAGATGTTGGAAATTGAGCTCTAAGAATTTTTGACATTAATTCTTGGAAATTGAGAAAAATTTAGGCATATGGATCTAGAATTCCTAGATTTCTTCTAATTTCACAGAATTTATCCTCACTAAGGGCCTTTGTAAAGATATCAGCTAATTGATTTTCAGTGCAAACATATTCAAGAATTATATTTTTGTTTTGAACATGTTCTCTTATAAAATGATGTCTTATTTCAATATGTTTGGATCTTGAGTGTTGAATTGGATTTTTAGATAGATTTATGGCACTTGTGTTATCACATCTTATTGGTGTTTCATTAAGTTTGATTCCAAAGTCTTCGAGTTGTTGCTTAATCCACAAGATTTGAGTACAACAACTTTCGGCTGCAATGTATTCGGCCTCAGCCGTAGACAGTGCCACCGAATTTTGTTTCTTGCTAAACCATGAGATTAGGTTAACTCCAAGAATTGGCAAGTTCCACTTGTGCTTTTTCTATCTAATTTACATCCAGCAAAATCAGCATCTGAATATCCTAATAAATCAATTTGTGAATCCTTAGAGTACCATAACCCTAGAGTTTGAGTACCATTTAAGTATCTAAGGATTCTTTTAACAGCTTTCAAATGAGATTCTTTAGGATTAGATTGATATCTAGCACATAAACAAACACTAAACATGATATCAGGCCTACTTGCAGTTAAATATAATAATGAGCCAATCATACCTCTATAGTATTTTAAGTCTACACATTTACCTTCATCATCCTTGTCAAGCTTACATGAGGGATTCATTGGTGTGCCAATTGGTTTGCAGTTCTCCATTCCAAATCTTTTGAGTAGTTCCTTGGTGTACTTGCTTTGGGTGATGGAGATTCCCTCTTTTGATTGTTTGATTTGGAGTCCGAGGAAGAAGGTGAGTTCTCCCATCATGCTCATCTCGAACTCCCCCTGCATAAGCTTAGCAAAGTCTTGACAAAGGGATTCATTAGTAGACCCAAAAATTATGTCATCAACATAAATTTGTATAACTAGCATATCATTTTGATTTCTTTTAATAAAGAGGGTTGTATCTACATTACCTCTTGAAAAACTATTATTTAGTAGAAATTTGCTTAGCCTATCATACCATGCTCTAGGTACTTGTTTTAATCCATATAAAGCTTTATTTAATCTAAAGACATGATTAGAAAAAGCATGATTTTCAAATCCAGGGGGTTGTTCTACATAAACTTCTTCAGCAATATATCCATTTAAAAATACACTTTTAACATCCATTTGAAATAACTTGAATTTCATAAAGCAAGCATATGCAAGTAGAAGTCTAATAGCTTCTAATCTAGCAACAGGTGCAAAGGTTTCATCAAAATCAATTCCTTCTTCTTGATTATATCCCTTAGCAACCAGTCTTGCTTTATTTCTAATTACATTTTCATGCTCATCTAATTTGTTTCTAAAGACCCATTTTGTGCCAATTATTGAATAATTTTTAGGTCTTGATACTAAGGTCCAAACATTATTTCTTTCAAATTGATTAAGTTCCTCTTGCATTGCATTAATCCAATTATGATCATTTTCAGCTTCTTCAAAAGTTTTAGGTTCAAAATGAGATACAAAAGCACAATGATTAACTACATCTCTAAGTGAAGAATGGGTTTTTACCCCATGCATAGGATCACCAATAATTAACTCCTTAGGGTGGTTGTGAACATACCTCCATTCCTTGGGTAGGTCATTTGTACCTTGAGGTTGTTCTTGAATTTCTTCACCTCTCTCATCTTGTTCGTCTTCTTGATCCTTGTCTTCTGGAGTTGCTGAATCTTTCAGAGTGATCTCCTTCATACCTTCTATTAGTGGATCTGCATCATCAACACCCTCATTCTTCCTTGAAGGAAGATCGTTAGATTCATCAAAAACAACATGTATGGATTCCTCAACTACTAAAGTTCTTTTGTTGAAAACTCTAAATGCTTTACTAGTGAAGGAGTAACCTAGAAAGATTGCTTCATCTGATTTTGCATCAAATTTATCAAGTTTTTCTTTGCCATTATTTAATACAAAACATCGGCAACCAAAAACATGAAAATATGCAATATTTGGTTTTCTTCCTTTCCAAAGTTCATAGGGGGTTTTCTTTAAAAATTGTCTAATCAAGGCACGATTTAAAATGTAACATGCTGTGTTAATTGCTTCCGCCCAAAAATATCTTGGAAGGTTGCTTTCACAAAGCATGGTACGGGCCATTTCTTCTAAGGTTCTGTTTTTTCTTTCAACTACCCCATTCTGTTGGGGTGTCCTAGGAGCAGAGAAGTTATGGCCAATTCCATTTTCATCACAAAAATTTTCAAAATTTTGATTTTCAAATTCAGTTCCATGATCACTTCTAATATTTTGAATTGAAAACCCTTTTTCATTAATGACTTTTCGGTAAAATTTAGTGAAAATATAAAAAGTTTCATCTTTGTGTGCCAAAAAGAAAACCCAAGTAAAACGAGAGTAATCATCTATAATTACAAAGCCATATCATTTTCCTCCTAGACTAGTGGTTCTAGTTGGTCCAAATAAATCCATATGTAAGAGCTCTAAAGGTCTAGAAGTTGAAACAGTATTTTTGGATTTAAAAGAAACTCTAGTTTGTTTATCTAATTGGCATGCATCACAAATTCTATCCTTTTCAAAGTTCAGTTTTGGCAAACCAAGAACTAATTCTTTCTTAATTAATTTTGAAAGAGAATGCATGCTAATATGTGCAAGTCTACGATGCCACAGCCAACTAGTTTCATTAACTTTAGCATTCAAGGATACTAGGCATTGCATGTCTAATTTGGCTAAATCATTCAAATCTATCATATAAACATTGCCATGCCTATGTCCTATAAATTTAATGCCATCATTAATAGGACTTGTCACAATGCAAACAGATAATTCAAAAATAACTTTGTACCCTTTATCACAAAATTGACTAATGCTAAGTTATGCTTTAAACCTTTAACTAACAAAATATTTTCAATGTATTTGGAGGGAGTGATACCAATGTTACCTATCCCGATGATTTTTCCTTTGCCATTATCTCCAAAGGTGACCATCCCTCCATCCTTAGCGTCAAGCATGATGAATTATGATTCATCACCAGTCATGTGTCTCGAGCATCCACTGTCAAGATACCATTTTCTGTTTCCTTCTTGGGATGCTAGACACACCTGCAAGCAAAGGTCAAGTTTCTGTCTTAGGTACCCAAGCTTTCTTGGGTCCTTTTAGGTTAGTCAAAATGGTTCCTTTTGGAACCCATATTTTCTTTATAATTGTGTTTGCATATTTGTTATTAAGGCATGTGTATGATTTATGTCCTATTCTACCACATTTGAAACAAGTAATATTTGTAGACTTGTTACTTGAATAATTTACATAAATATTCTTCAGAAATTTTTGTTTCTTCAAGGGGTTATAGTCAAGTCCAGCCTTATCATATACAGCTTTTTGATTATCAAGAATCATATTTAGTTTGTTTGAACTTAAGGTGAACTTATCTACTATAGGTTTCAGCTTGTTAATTTCATTCTTTAAGCTTTGATTTTCTTGAATCAAGGTGGATTTTTCAATTGAAAGATTTTCAGCTTGTTTTATTAAGGACTGATTTTTCAATTTCAGTTCTTTGTTTTTCATCCCTAGTTTCTTTAATTCATCAATTAAATCATAGAATGCTTCATGTAATTCTTCAAAAGTAAATTCACTAGGGGATTCAGAAGTTACCTCATTTTCGTGTGCCATAAGGCACAGGTTGGCTTGTTCTGTTGAGGTTTCCTCATCGGAGCTTGAGTCATCACTCGCACTCCAGGTCACCATCATTGCTTTTTTTTTGAACTTTTTGGGACCTTTCTTCAGTTGTGGACATTCGGATCTGAAATGTCCAGGCTTCTTGCACTCGTAGCATATAAGGGGTTGATCTTTCTCTTTCTCTTTGCTTTGTTCCCCTTTTGTGAACTTCTTTCTCATCCCCTGTTTCTTTTTTCTTAGAAACTTCTTAAATCTCTGGGTGATGAGTGCCATCTCTTCATCCTGTTCTTCATCTTCAGTGTCATCCGTTTCATCATCAGGCGAAGCTGTGGATTTGAGGGCAATGGTTCTTTTCTTTTTGACTTCATCCTCTTGATGTTGCTTCATGTTAAGTTCATGAGTCATCAAGGATCCAAGAAGCTCTTCTAGAGGTAGAGTATTCAAGTCCTTTGCTTCTTGGATGGCAGTCACCTTGGCTTCCCAAGTTCTTGGCAATGACCTGAGAATCTTCCTTACAAGCTCACTGTTAGTATAAGATTTGCCAAGACTCTTCAAACCATTAATTATATCAGTAAAACGAGTAAACATAGCAGTTATGGACTCATCATGCTCCATTTTAAACAATTCATATTTATGCACAAGCATGTTTATTTTAGACTCTTTTACTTGATTTGTTCCCTCATGGGTTACTTCTAACCTATCCCATATTTCTTTAGCAGATGCACAAGTAGAAATGCGATTAAATTCATTTGCATCTAGTGCACAATAAAGAATATTCATAGCTTTAGCATTTAATTGTGCCAATTTCTTATCAACCTCATCCCATTCTTTTTTGGGTTTGGTTGACTCCTCACCATCTATAATCTTGGTGAGTGTGTGAGGACCGTTCACTATGATACTCCACATATCATAGTCGAGTGCTTGTATGAATATCTTCATCCGAGCTTTCCAATAGGTATAATTAGACCCATTGAAAAGTGGAGGTCGGTTTGTAGATTGCCCCTCGGCTAGAGAAGTACCGACATGGGTTGCCATAGATCTTTGGCTCTTTGATTGTTAGATCAAAGAAGGGCTAGAGCACCGGGCTCTGATACCACTTGTTGCCCAGCTATACAACCCAAGAGGGGGGGTGAATTGGGTTTTTAAAAATTTTAAGTTCAACTAATTACTTATGAAAGGTATTTGTTAAAAGCTTGATGAATGAGAAGAAAGACTTTAAATCAAGATTAATTTACTAAAGCAAGAATGCAAGGATATAATAAAGAAATAAAGAGAAACAATAAAGCACACCACAAACACAAGGATTTATAGTGGTTCGGTGCCAACCTTGCACCTACATCCACTCCCCAAGCTCCTACTTGGGAATTTCAATCCACTATACTTGTATTCAACCTGAATACAAAACGTCGGAAACTCCGACACTAGCTATCCCAAGCTAGTCCACTTGTTTCTCGGGTACAAGCTAACCCAAAATACTTCGATTTCAGGTTCGGATCAACCTTCCCTTGTTTTGGAAACCCTCCAAAAATAAGATCAATTACTCACAAAGAGTAAGACAGTTTAGAGCACAAATAAGTATAAGAATAGCTCCTTAAATGAGCGAATATAACAATAAAAATACTTTACTCAAATGAAGAATCCCCTTTTTGGATTTCCTCAAGGTGGATGAAAAGTTGAATGAACGCTTGAGAAGAAGATGAACTTGATTGAAGACTTCTTGAAGGCTTTGAAAGATCTCTTGATCAAGGTTGAACAATAGGCTTGAAAATTCCTCTCTTTGAATGATCTTGCTTTTCTTTTTCACAATCTCTCGTGTATATTGTGGATCCTCTCTCTTTTTCTTTTGGGTATTTCGTTGATCTCAGGCTTTCTCGTGTAGATTTTAGATCCTCTTGTATAAATGTTTGATCTTCTATTTTTCTTCCTGTATTTTCACCTTTTGAAATCTTTTATAGCATTAAGAAATAATAAAAAATATATTAGGCAGAAAAAGAGCCGTTAGAGTATTTTTAGGGAGCATAAAAGGCAATTAAAACGGGCAAAAAACTAGCCATTGCGGACGATTTCCGTCGCAGGGGTCGATTCATGAGTCGACTCATGCTTCAGGGGTCGACTCATGAGTCGACCTCTGTTGCAAAGACCAGAGATTTGGTTTCTGGAATTTTTTGGCTCAAATCAGCAGGGGTCGATTCATGAGTCGACTCATGCCTTGTGGGTCGACTCATGAGTCGACTCACAGGTCGTGCCAAGCCAAAAATCCAGCGTGCCAAGGGAAATTTTTGCGTGCCAATCAGCTCATTGTGCCATGAGTTGACTCATGAGTCGACTCATGCACTTCAAACCTTCATAACTTCAAAAATATAAGCCCAAAAATAATGAAATTTTCACCAATAGATTACAAATCATTTATTCTACCAAATGATACTATCAAATCAGGATTTTAGTAAAATTATGATTTTGCCCCTGAAGAGCATAAAGACTTTTTCAATTTAAAATATTTGTATCCCTTCAATCTGCTTTGTAATCATCAAAATCAATCTTGGAGCAACATACTTCAACTCCTCAAATATTTTTTGATACTCAATCATCCATTGAAAGATTTTTGACTGCTTGAAGATTTGGAAAAAAGGCAAACATCTCTCAACAGATCTAGAGATGAAATGATTGAGTGAGGCGATCTTTCTGGTGAGGTACTGAATTTTTTTTATATTTTTTGATGGGGACATCTCCAGAATCATCTTAATCTTCTCCAGATTTGTCTCAATTCCTCATCGACAAACCATAAATCTGAAGAACATTTTAGAGCTAACGTTGAAGGCATATTTTGTGGGATTCAACCGCATTTGGAATCAGTGCAGGGTGTTGAAGATTTCTTGGAGATTGGCTATGTGATCTAGGGTGGCTCGGCTTTTTACCAACATATCATCCGCATAGACCTCCATATTATGACCAATTTGATCTTGAATATCTTATTCACTAATTGCTGATATGTTGCTCTGATATTTTTTAGCGCAAAGGGCATCACCCTATAACAATAGAGCCCAAAGACAGTAATAAAAGCTATTTTCTCCTCATTCTCAAGTACCATTCGGATTTAGTTATAACCATAGAAGGCATCCATGAAGGTGAGGAGCTCGTGCCCAAAAGTGACATCCACCAATTGATCTATTTGAGGGGAGGATAGCTGTCTTTGGGATAGATTTTATTCAAGTTAGTGAAGTCTATGCACATGTGCCATTTTTCGTTTGCCTTCTTGACTAGCACCACGTTAGCGAGCTAGTCAGGATATATTGCTTCTCGAATGAAGCTGACCTGAACCACCTGGTCCACCTCCTCAGCAATTGCTTTTTGATGCTTTGGGGTAAAGCTTCTCTTCTTCTACTTTATAGGATGGAGGGTTGGATCCACTCTCAAGTGATAAGTCATCACCTCTAGGTCTACGCCAGGTATATCTATCGTCATCTAAGTGAATAGGTCCATATTTTTCTATAAAAGAGTAGTTAGCCAAGTTTTGGTTATCTGATCTATGGATGATTTGATTTTCATGGTTTGATGGAGATTTTTTTTCCTTAAAGAGACCTCCACTAGATCCTCGGATGGTCGAGCATGCTCCCCAGCCTGATCATCACAAGCATCCAAACCTATTGGGAATTTAGGTTGGGATGCCGTTGGTTGTTCCTCCGCTCGCAGCTTAGCAGTGAAACACTATCGAGCCATGGCTTGATTGCCTTGGACTTGCCCCATTCCGGCTTCCTTCGAGAACTTCATCATCAAGTGGTAGCTCGACACCACTGCCTTCAGTGCTCCTAGACTTGATCGGCCAAGTATTGCATTGTAGGCTGATGGTAGGTTAAGCACAAGGAAATCAATGTGAACGGTCACCTACCTAGGTTTGGTTCCTAAAGTAAGGGGCAGTTTGATAGTCCCCTCCAGAATTACCGAACTTCCAAATAAATCTTGGATCAGAGTACTGAATTTATTCAACTATTCGGGAACAAATTCTACTACAGTAAAAGCAGCAAAGTACAAAATATCGATAGAACTTTCATTATCGATAAAAATATAGTGTACATTATAGTCAACTATATTAGCAGTAATGACCACTGCATCATTATATGAGGTTTGTACATCTTCAGCATCTTGTTTGATGAAGATCATTGGCTCCTCAAGCTGAGGCCTCTTCACCACATGCGGCTCCACTGATCCAGATGACCCTCTAGTTATCATATGAATTTTACCCCGCAAGGGTCAATCTTCTACTATTGCTTGCCCCTACACCTACAGTTGTACTGGTGCTAGTTGAGGTTGAGGCTGAGGGGGCAAGTGTTGTCGCTGCTAAAATACAGGATGTCTCTGTTGCTGCTATCCGACCCTTGGAGGATATTGATGTGGAGGATCTTATCATCGGATGAACGATCTAGCCTTCTCTCTTGGATCAAATGCTCAATTTTCTCTTTGAGCTGGTAACAATCTTCAGTATCGTGATCGTGGTCACGATAATAGAGATAATACTTGTCTAGATCATGGTGCCCCAGTGTTGCCCAGCTATGCAACTCAAGAGGGGGGATGAATTGGATTTCTAAAAAATTTAAACTTAACTTACAACTATGAAGATTATTTAACAAGAGAAAGATAAGTATGGAGAGTGTAATTTATACAAGGGTAATAGTTGGATGCAAGAATGCAAAAGAATAAAAAAGTTTAAAAGGAAAGCAATTAAGCACAATACAAACAAGAAAATTTACAGTGGTTCGGTGCCAACCTTGCACCTACATCCACTCTCCAAGCTCCTACTTGGAAATTTCAATCCACTAAATTGTATTCAACCTGAATACACTCGTCGGAACCTCCGACACTAGCTATTCCAAGCTAGAACACTTGTTTCCCGGATATAAGCCAACCCAATACAATCCGATTCAAGGTTCGGATCAACCTTCCCACATTTTGGAACCCTTCCAAAATAAAAAATAATGACTCAAAAAGAGTATTACAGTTAATAGTACAGAAATACAAATGAAGCTCCTTTAATGAGTGAATAAAGCATTAAATACACTTTACATAATTTAAAGGAAGCTCTTTCTGATTTTCTCAAGGTAGTTGGAGACTTGAATGAGTCCTTGAGGAGTTGGTGAACTTGAATTAAAAGCTTCTTAAACGCTTTAAGTGGGCTCTTTTGGGGAAAATTCAATACAGGGATAAAATGGTAATTTTAAAACTTTCAAAATTATGATTTTATAGCTGAAAAATATTAATTAATTTAATTAATTAACATAAATTTACCCTACACTAGGATCTAAATATGATATATAGCATACATTCATTTAAATTTGAAATTCAAATTCGAACAGTAAACACTTTACTGTAATGTGTTCAGAACACAATACCTTTGTGCGGATAGTAGATTGTCGCAATCTGATCACCGTCGGGAGAGTCTGATCATCACGATGTAGTCACATAGTGTGCCTAACCTCTGTGGATCATCCACATGAAGCTTCCGGTCTGATCGACTCCTCACGAGTGCTAGCTCGTTGTAGAGCCCTTTTGATGGTGGATGCTGATCGAACTCCTTCGATCGATGTCTGTCGATTCTTTGGATGCTCCAGATCATCAACAGACATGCTTGAGAGGATGTTGAAGATCTCTCTGAGATTTTGTGGGCTCACGATACTCATAGCTCACTTTCTCACTTTCCGAACCCCAGGCTAAAACTCTAGGGAACTCACCGAAAATTTTGCACCCACTTTTCTTTCTTTTTCTCTTGGAAGGATATGGACTTCCTTCTCATGCACAAAACTTCTCATGCCCAGAATTTTTCTCCAAAAATCTTTTTCTTGCACACCCCACTCTTCTCCTCCTTTTATAACAACGTCAAACGTCTTATCCAAAAGAAAGGATAAAGATGAGTAATTGCACATTTGAATTCAAATCAAATTTTGAATTCAAATAGACACCAACTCATCTCTTGTCCACTAAAGGCGTGAGGCATGGCTTAAATTGTGCATGGAGTGATTTCATGAGAAATCTTTTCTCATGTAATAAATGGGATGTAAAAAAAGGGATAAGGTGCAAAGATTGATTACCCATTCAAATTCAAACTTTATTTTGAATTTGAATGGCCAACCAATCATCCTTATCTATTCATATGGCACATAAAAGTAGGGCATAGAGGGCTTGGTGTGAGGAGAAAATTCATGAGAAGTTCCTTCTCATGAATTCAAATGGGTGCAATGGAAGTGAGGTGGCGCATGGAGATTGGGTCAAGGTGGTTTAATTATTTAAACCAACCTAATTGAACCAAATAAGTTAGGTCCAATTAGACTAATTTAAATCTAACTAAATTAGACTTAATTAGGCTCAATAAAATTCTAATCAAATCAAAAATTGATTAAGCCCAACCCCTGATCAAATCAGGGACCAAACCAACTCGACGATTAGGTCAACTCTTAACCTAATCGGGTCAAACCCAACTGAATCCAATTCAATTGGACTTGATCCAAAAATAATTACTCAATTAAATTAAGTTAATTAGTGATCAAATCATTAATTAAACCTCTCATAAATATTGAGTACAAATTCGATGGGAAATCAGGCATCAGAATTCATCGATAAGCAACCCTGATCGAAAAGTCCCAACCAGTGGGACTCTTGACCCCGGTATCCATAATGTGTGGAACTCATGATCAGAGAATCTTGATTCTCGATCACTGAGTTCCAAACATGTAAGATTCTACATCAGCCATCAGATCAGATAGGAACCTCTAATGTGTGTGACCCCACAGGTTCGAACCTAAGCCAGTAGCACAGGAACCAATTCTTGTACTAATCGAAGTGACCATCTAGCAATGGTACCTGATGTCCGGATAGATCAAAAAGTCAAAATCGCAACACTCAGAATCTACATGAATATGGTTACTGTATAATTCATCCTTTTGACCTCTGTGTTTAGGATGCTCAGGGTTAAACTGTCAACCCTGATCAGATCATCCGAATCGTGCTCAACTAAAATAGTCCTGTGACTCCTCATAAGGACTACCCTGGCCAAAGCTTTGCTAAATTGAAACATGACTGTACACAGCTCCTAAACTGGAGTGGTCAATCCTATCTTGACACACACACCGACAAGTCCAGTACTTGACTACACCCAGCAGCTTTTCATCACTGAATTAAAAATTTAGGTAGTCCAGTGCCTAAGTGCAGTGAGTTGCTTGCAAGTCATCGTGGCGGTCTCAGGTCGAAGAGATATTTGTACCCATATTTCATTGGAGTAAATCTTGACAGTAGAAATAGCTCCGGAGTCAGTCACGTTCAGTGCAGATGTATCCTTACATCTCACCTGTATGCCATATCAGTGTCTCCACACTCATTGGTTAAGAGGACAACGAACCTATATGGCACACAACGACCTATGCTTGATAAACGTTATCATCCTTGGTAACAATGTATCATTTGATCGCGAATAAATTTAAGGACTAAACGATAAATCCTCTTTTGTCGAGTCTAAATAGTCCTAAGGACTTCATCACAACATAGGAGTTCATTAGAAGATGAAATATTTTGTGATGAAAAATGTTAAAATAATTTTTATTAATTCATAATTCATGTACATATACAAAAATGAGTACAACCATCAATAGGCTGACGATTGGCTTTGGAACACTATTCCCAATAATCTCCCACTTGGCCTAAAGCCAATTGGTGCAGTATCTAATACCCATCTTCGACTTGTAGTTGTCGAACTCCTTCACCGCAATAGCTTTAGTGAATGGGTCAGCCAGGTTCTCCTTTCCGTCAATCTTCTGAAGATCGACGTCACCTCGATCCATAATTTTTCGGATGAGATGGTAGCGGCGCAGAATATGCTTCGTCCGTTGGTGTGCCTTTGGTTCCTTCGCCGAGCAATGGCTCCAGAGCTGTCACAGTAGAGCAAAACTGGACCAACAAGGGAGGGTGCAACTCCAAGCTCGGTGATGAATTTCCTCAGCCACACTGCTTCTTTGGCAGCATCTGATGCAGTGACATACTCTGTCTTGCAAACTGAATCAGCCACTGTGTGCTACTTGGAACTTTTTCAGCAGATAGCCCCACCATTAAGGGTAAAAATAAATCTCGACACACTTTTGTTGTCATCATGATCAGATTGAAAATTAGAGTCTGTAAACCCTATAAGTCTCAAGTCCGATTCACCATAAACAAGCCACTGGTCCTTAGTATTTTTTAAATACTTCAGGATAGTTTTAACAACCTTCCAGTGATTCTTCCCTAGATCAGATTGGTATCTACTCACTACCCCTAGTGAGTATGCCACATCTGGTTGTGTACATGTCATGGCATACATGATAGATCCCACTACTGAAGCATATGGAATCCTACCCATACGCTCTCTCTCTTGAGGTGTTATCGGACAATCCCTCATCGAGAGAGAAATTCCATGGCCTATCGAAAGATAGCCTTTCTTGGAATTCTCCATGCTGAACCTCTTCAGCATAGTATCAATGTACGTGGACTGAGATAAACCAAGCAACCTTTTAGATCTATCCCTATAGATCCTCATCCCTAGGATGTAGGAAGCTTCTCCTAGATCCTTCATGGAAAACTATGACGACAGCCAAATCTTTATTCCCTGTAATGCAGGGACATCATTTCTGATTAAGAGGATGTCATCCACATACAATACAAGAAATACTACTACTGGACCATTAGCCCACTTATAAATACATGGCTCTTCTCCATTCTTAATGAAGCCATACGTCTTGATCATCTTATCAAAATGTATGTTCCAACTCCGTGATGCCTGCTTAAGTCCATAAATGGACCTCTGTAGTCTGCACACCTTAGACTCATCTGTGGATGTGAATCCTTCAGGTTGTATCATATACACCTCTTCATCCAGCTCTCCGTTTAGGAAAGCTGTCTTCACATCCATCTGCCAGATTTTATAGTCCAGATGGGCAGCTATCGCAAGCATAATCTGAATGGATTTGAGCATTGCCACAGGAGAAAATATCTCGTCATAGTCTATACCATAACGTTGATGATATCCCTTGGCAACCAGATGGGCTTTATAGGTTTCCACCTTTCCGTCTGTGCCTTTCTTCCTCTTGAAGACCCACTTACACCCTATGGATTTTACTCCTTCGGGTGGGTCAACCAATGTCCACACATCGTTGACCTTCATGGACTCCATTTCGGATTTTATGGCCTCCAGCCATTTCTCAGAGTCGGATTTCTGCATTGCATCCATGTAGGTGATCGGATCCTCATCGATTTCATCAAGTTCGATAGGATCATCATCTCAGACCAAGAAACCATAGTATCTGTCCGGTTGACGTGGTACTCTACCAGATCGCCTTAAGGGTGCTTGAACAATGGGCTTCGAATCTGATCTAACCAAATCCGGCTCAGGTTCAGCAACTTGTGTTGGTTTTTTCACCTACCGAACTTCATCAAGTTTGATCTTAGAGGCAACAGTTCCTTCACCAAGGAACTCTTTTTTTGAAAAGATTGCCTTAAGACTGACAAACACTTTTTGCTCATCAGCTAGGTAGAAGTAATATCCTTTGGTCTCTTTTGGGTATCCTAAAAAATTACACTTGTCAGACCTAGGTCCAAGCTTGTCCATAATTAAACGTTTAACATAAGCCGGACACCCCCAAACCCTAAGGTGCGAGAGTACTGGCTTACATTCTATCCATATCTCATATGGCGTTTTGGTTACAGACTTACTCGGAACTCTATTTAGAAGGTAACAAGCCGATTCGAGTGCATATCCCCAGAGGGAGATCGACAGACCAGCAAACCCCATCATGGATCGAACCATGTCCAACAAGGTTCGATTCCTCCTTTCAGATACACCATTATGTTGTGGTGTTCTAGGAGGAGTTCACTGAGAGAGAATCCCATTCTCCCCAAGATATGTCAGAAAATCATTGGAAAGGTATTCACCTCCTCGATCAGATCGAAGAGTTTTAATACACTTTTTAGTTTATTTTTCTACCTCATTTCAGAATAGTTTGAACATTTCAAATGACTCCGATTTATGCTTCATTAAATAGACATACCCATACCTCGATAGGTCGTCTGTGAAGGTTATGAAGTAGAAATATCCACCTCTTGCACTTGAGCTCATGGGTCCACATACATCAGAATGTACCAGAGCCAAGAGTTCACTGGCTCGCTCACCTTTTCCAGTAAAAGGTGATTTGGTCATTTTACCAAGAAGACAGGACTCACAGGTTGGAAGTGATTCACAATCACCTACTTCAATAATTCTTTCTTGAGCCAACCTGTTTATCCTGTTCTTATTGATATGACCTAGCCTACAGTGCCAAAGGTAGACTTCTGACATATTATCTATTCTAAGGCATTTACCAGAGGTTTGAACCACATTAATAGGTTGTGATAGAAAGTAAATTCCATTATTAAGTTATCCAACAAACATTGTAACACCATTCAAAATGATATTACAAATATTTTCTTTTATTAAAAATTAATAACCGTTTATGGCCAAAAGGCCTACAGAAATAATATTTAATAAAAAGCTTGGACAATAGTGACATTCACTCAGAATTATATTTTGAGAATTGATTACAAGGTTCATGATTCCTAATGCTAGAACTGAAACTTTGCTTCCATCTCCAACGTTCAAGAATCTATCGCCTTCATCAAATCTCCTACTGACCTGCAAACCCTGCATCGAATTGCAAATATGATAAGGGCTTTCGGTATCCAATACCCAGGTAGTAGTATCACAAATGAAAAAGTTGCAAGGTGTTATCATATAAGTACCTTGCTTCTTCTTCGGCCTATTCGAGTCCAGTAGGGCAATGTATAGAGGACAATTCCTCTTCCAGTGCCCCTACTTCTTACAAAAGAAGCACTCCGCCTGGCTCTGGTCGGGCTTGCGCTTCTTGGTTTGACCTTGTGCAGACGTTCCAGCATGCAGCTGTACCTTCTTATTCTTCTTCTTCTTGTTCTTCTTCTTCCCTTTCTTAAAGGGTCGACCATCAGAAAAAGACCCTCCCACAATATTTACCGACTCCTTATGGAGCTGGTGATCCTTCTCAAAGTTCTGCAGCAACCCCAACAAGCCGTAGTAGTTCACTGCAGGCTTTGTCATTCGAAAATGAGTAAGGAAGGGGAGGAAGGACTTGGGCAATGAATTAAGGATCGCATCCTTACCGAGCTGCTCGTGCAGGGGAAAGCCCAATTTACTTAGGTGCTCAATCATTTCGATCATGTATAGTACATGATCAGTGACTGAGGCTCCATCCCTCATTCGAGCATTGAAAATGGCACAACTAGTTTTATGCCTTTCAACGTCGTCAGGCGTGCCAAAGGAGTCGTTCAACATTTGAAGCATCTCCTGTGGTTGGGTGTTCTCAAACCTGTGGCTGAACTCATCATTCATTGCCACCAGCATAATGCACCGAACGGTGGTGCGATCGTTGAACCACTTCTGATAAGTATCTCAGATCATCCCTCTAACGTTCGGGGTTGACTCCTCAGGTGCCGGATCCGTTACTACATAAAGAATCCGCTCATGCTCAAGGATGATTTTTAATTTTTGATACCAACTATCGAAATTAGGTCCCATGAGCTTGTCATTATCTAATAATAACCGGAGGGATAGGGTAGTGGCTATAGCTGCATAAAGGAAAACCAAACCTCTATTAGTACATAAATTATAAATACCAAAGACTTGGACTTTAGTCTAAAGTTTCTCCAAGTATTTTTACGAACTGGTAGCCTCAACCTCCAATTTGAGGAATTACTTTAATTCCTTAGTGGGTACTAAAATCCACACAGACTACACACGAGCCCAACTTTGGTTGGTCAACCCATGTGCATCTATGGGTAGGTTTATAACCAGTTGTTTCTCTTAACAACTTCTAGTAATTAATTTTGCCCCAGAACCTAATCAGTAGGCTTTGGCCTCCATTGAAAAGATCTGGTTAGGTCCAACCATTAACATGATTTGATTTGGTGAATCGAACCAATAAATGATCAGGCCCGACTTTGGTCGGCCAACCTGATCACCATCAAAAAGACTCAAACCAAATTATCATATTATGAATGATAATTCCATTAGTCAATAAGCACCAGGCCTTTGGGCCTCCAATGATTATTAAACTAATGGACTCATTATCACTCACTTAATGGGAGGCTATGACTTAGTTATCAATATAACTTAATCATTTTTAGGGACCTAATAATTTTTGAGGATTTTATTAAAGGATAGATGAGAAGAAAATATCCAGCCAATTTCAATCTTCCCACTGACTTCACCAGGTTAGATTAAAAAAAGATTTAATTAAAGCTGGCATTAAGAGCACCTAAATCAGTCAAACTGATTTACCTAATGACATGGGTGAGCCCTAATCACCAAGTGACTAATCAAAACCTAATTCACCAGGTTGGCCAGATAAGTGAGATCAGTGGTGGGGATAAGCCATTAACTCGTCAGAGATCGAATCATTGCGAGTAGTTCCCACTTAAAAACCATTGGTCAAAATGCCAAACTTACCTTAGACACCAACTAGTTCATTAGTTTTAATTTGATCAACTTATTAAATAGGGTTCCACCACGTAGCCATGAATTAAGTCCATCTTAGTCTAGTTAAAGATATGGACCCATTCAACTATAACTATTGGAGTTGAGTCTAGAGTATCCTTGACCTAATCTAATTCAACTTTTGATTAGATTTGACCAATTACTCTAATTTAGTCCATTTCTTTAAGCTAATCTTAGGTCTAACCCAATTATGGACCTAATCCATCTAACCCATTGACCCACAAGTTTATGCAATTATCTTAGGTCTTAATTCACAATTCTAGACCTACTAGACAACACTTAATTCTTTTAATTAAGTATTTGGGCTGATGGGTTAGGGTTTGGCATTTCAAAAATAATTTTCAAATTTGAAAGGTCTTATTTTCTGTTCACCAAATATGTTGACTCATTTCACAAATAGATCAGTACATTTCATAAATAGCAATCCTATTGTTAATTACATAACAGAAAATAACTCAATCAAAATAAATCATGAATATTCTTTTAGATCTAATCTAACACATTCATGATAAATTTCACAATTGAACCTTTGCAATTAATTTCTTTCGCTGCTTCATCTGCATGGGATATAATTGCAGCGGCACCCCTACCGCCATAGGAGAACTCATCGAATGGGAGGAGAGGGCCTTTAAACCCCGCTTTTCTCCTATGACCGGACGACCATGGCAACCAATCCAATTTGATTACTTGCTACTTGGATCAAGTATATCTAAATATACCAATTTTAAAATTTAAATTTCAAATTTTAAATTTTAAATTTTAAATTTTGAATTTTAAATTTCAAATAAATTTCAAATAAATTTTAAATTTCAAATTTTAAATTTTTGAATTTCAAATTTTGAATTTTAAATTTTGAATTTTAAATTTTGAATTTCAAATTTAAAATTTCAATCAAATTTCAAATTTCAAAATTTGAATTTCAAATTTTTGAATTTTAAATTTTGAATTTCAAATTTCAAATTTCAAATTTTAAATTTTGAATTTCAAATTTTTGAATTTTGAATTTCGAACAACTTTCAAAATTCAAATTTTAAAATTTGAATTTCAAATTTCAAATTTAAACTTTAAATTACAACTTAATCTATGCATGCAAATATATATATCATATCTAAGAACCCGCTCTGATACCATTTTTTGGAGAAAATTTAGTGTAGGGATAAAATGATAATTTTAAAATCTTTTTAAAATTATGATTTTACAGTTGAAAAATATTAATTAATCTAATTAATAAACATGAATTTACCCTACACTAGGATCTAAATATGATATATAGCATACATTCATTTAAATTTGAAATTCAAATTCGAACAGTAAACATTTTACTGTAATGTGTTCAGAACACAATACCTTTGTGCAGATAGTAGATCGTCGCAATCTGATCACCGTCGGAAGAGTCTGATCATTGCGATGCAGCCACACAATATGTCTGACCTCTGCAGATCATCCACACGAAGCTCTCGATCTGATCAACTCCTCACGAGTGCTACCTCATTGTAGAGCCTTTTTGATGGCAGATGCTGATCAAACTCCTTCGATCGATGTCTGTCGATTCTTCAGATACTCTAGATCATCAACAGACATGCTTGAGAGGATGTTGAAGATCTCTCTGAGATTTTGTGGGCTCACGACACTCGTAGCTCACTTTTTTACTTTCCGAACCCCAGGCTAAAACTCTAGGGAACTCACCGAAAATCTTGCACCCACTTTTCTTTCTTTTCTTTCCTTTTTTTTTGGAAGGATATGGACTTCCTTCTCAGGCATAAGACTTCTCACGCCCCAAAATTTTTCTCCAAAAATCTTCTTCTTGCACGCCCCACTCTTCTCCTCCTTTTATAACAACATCAAATGTCTTATCCAAAAGAAAGGATAAAGATGAGTAATTGCACATTTGAATTCAAATGGACACCAACTCATCCCTTATCCACTAAAGGCATGAGGCATGGCTTAAATTGTGTATGGAGTGATTTCATGAGAAACTTTTTTTTATGTAATAATTGGGGCGTAAAAAAAAGGATAAGGTGCAAAGATTGATTATCCATTCAAATTCAAACTTTATTTTGAATTTGAATGGCCAACCAATCGTCCTTATCCATTCATATGGCACATAAAAGTGGGGCGTGGAGAGGGCTTGGCATAAGGAAATAATTCATGAGAAGTTCCTTCTCATGAATTCAAATGGGTGCAATGGAAGTGAGGTGGCGCATGGAGATTGGGTCAAGGTGGTTTAATTATTTAAACCAACCTAATTGAACCAAATAAGTTAGGTCCTGTTGGGTATAAAATCCCCTCCCCCAGCCGAAGTTCGTGACAGGAGTGACCCTCCAGGGATTCTACCGACTTCCGACCTTCGGCGACATCTTTCCGAACCTCTCCGACAGTCGAGCCTCCGCAATATTCCCAAGTCCCGCCGACGGATAAACCCCCACCAGCGTCGATCGGATTATTCATGATGGACAGACTCCACCCAAGCTTCCACGATGATCGACCACCTTCTAGACTTCGTCCGGACTCCTATGGGAGCCAGACTTCGTCCCCGACTCCAACTGCAGGAAGACTTCGTCCGGACTCATACGGGAGCCGAACTTCGTCCCCGACTCCAACTGCAGGAAGACTTCATCTGGACTCCTACGGGAGCTGGACTTCGTCCCCGACTCCAACTGCAGGAAGACTTCATCTGGACTCCTACGGGAGCCAGACTTCATCCCCGACTCCGACTACAGGAAGACTTCGTTCGGACTCCTACGGGAGCCGGACTTCATCCTCGACTCTGCAGGAAGACTTCATCTGGACTCCTACGGGAGCCAGACTTCATCCCCGACTCCAACTGTAGGAAGACTTCATCCGGACTCCTACAAGAGCCGGACTTCGTCCCCGACTCTAACTACAGGAAGACTTCGTTTGGACTCCTACGGGAGCCGGACTTCGTCCCCGACTCTGACTACAGGAAGACTTCCTCTGGACTCCTACGGGAGCCAGACTTCATCCCTGACTCCAACTGCAGGAAGACTTCGTCCAGACTCCTACGGGAGCCAGACTTCATCCCTGACTCCAACTGCAGGAGGACTTCGTCTGGACTCCTATGGGAGCCAGACTTCGTCCCCGACTCCAACTGCAGGAAGACTTCGTCCGGACTCCTACGGGAGCCAGACTTCGTCCCCGACTCCAACTGCAGGAAGACTTCGTCCGAACTCCTACGGGAGTCAGACTTCATCCCCGACTCCAACTGCAGGAAGACTTCATCTGGACTCCTACAGAGCCGGACTTCATCCCCGACTCCAACTGCAGGAAGACTTCATCCAGACTCCTACGGGAGCTGGACTTCATCCCCGACTCCAACTACAGGAAGACTTCGTTCGGACTCCTACGGGAGCCGGACTTCATCCCCGACTCCAACTGTAGGAAGACTTCATCTGGACTCCTACGAGAGCCAGACTTCGTCCCCAACTCCGGCCGCAGGAAGACTTCATCCGGACTCCTACGGGAGTCGGACTTCGTCCCTGACTCCAACTGCAGGAAGACTTCGTCCGGACTCCTACGGGAGCCGGACTTCATCCTCGACTCCAACTGCAGGAAGACTTCGTCCGGACTCCTACGGGAGCCGAACTTCTGCCCCGACTCCGGCTGCAGGAAGACTTCGTCCGGACTCCTACTGGAGCCAGACTTCATCCCCGACTCTGCAGGAAGACTTCGTCCGGACTCCTACAGGAGCCAGACTTCATCTCCTACTCCAACTGCAGGAAGACTTCATCCGGACTCCTACGGGAGCCGGACTTCATCCCTGACTCCAACTGCAGGAAGACTTCATCCAGACTCCTATGGGAGCCAGACTTCGTCCCCGACTCCAACTGCAGAAAGACTTCATCCGAACTCCTACGGGAGCTGAACTTCATCCCCGACTCCAACTACAGGAAGACTTCATCCGGACTCCTATGGGAGCTGGACTTCATCCCCGACTCTAACTGCAGGAAGACTTCATCTGGACTCCTACGGGAGCCGGACTTTATCCCCGACTCCAACTGCAGGAAGACTTCATCCAGACTCCTACGGGAGTCAGACTTCGTCCCCGACTTTGACTGCAGGTAGTCTTCATCCGGACTCCTACGGGAGCCAGACTTCATCCCCAAACCCCGACCGCAGGTAGTCTTCATCCGGACTCCTACGAGAGCCGGACTCTGACCGAACTCCTGTAGCAGACAGATTTCGGATGAATTCCTACGACACACAGATTCCAGCAGCCGGACCCCTCTAGTGGATGAATCTCTCCAGCGCCATCCGACACCCACTGACCGATCGACCCTCTGTCGAATTCTGCATGAAATCGAACTTCATCTGCGGAAAGCCTCTGATTGAGCTCCTACAGTGAATGGCCCTCGCCTGTAGTTTTAACTCCCAACAGTGCCCAACGATAGAAGGCTCGCCAGCAACATCCGAGCTTCTCTTAAATGGATAGCCACCCCTCTCTGCCAGATGCTTCAACCGAGCTCCGACCGATAGGCCTGGACTCCCTAACAGGCCACAGTAATGGCCATAACTCTGCTCTACTTCCTGCGATGGATACCGTGCAGCTTCACCACTCCCTGGCAGGCCACAGTAATGGCCACAACTCTGCTCCACTTCCTGCGATAGATACCTCGCAGCTTCACCACACCCTGACAGGCCACAGTAATGGCCACGACTCTGCTCCACTTCCTGCGATGGATTCCACGTGGCTCCTCCGCTCTCTGGCAAGTCGCGACAACGGACACCGCTCCACTCCCTGCAACAGACTCCACGTGGCAGGCCATGGTGATAGCCACAATTTTGCTCCACTACTCTTCATAACAAACTCCTCCTGACCCCGAGCGACCCACTACCAGACGGTTACAAACGTCGCTATCAGTCTGTTGCACCCTCCGCCTATAAAAGGGGGACCCCAGATACGTTATTCTCTAAGTCCTAATTTCTATCTCAAAACTATGTTAAAATTTTTGTTCGAGCACTGCATTCTTGTTGAGGCAGAGAACTGACTTGAGCATCGGAGGGTCTTGTCGGAGCACCCCTAACTTCGATTTAGACTTCCTTTGCAGGTCCCGACGGCGACCGCAACTCCCTCGACTCCAGCTTCTCCAACGCAGGCGGATTTTTACACCAACAGGATTGGTGCTAGAGGAAGGGGGCTGAACCTTCGCAGTACCCTTGTTCTTGAAGGAGCGCTCAACGGGACCGCCCCCGGTTATCTTCTCTGACATCCTCCATTAGATCTTCACCCGATGCATCCCTGTAGGGCATCCACTCGGTGATCCACGGCCTCTGCGGCTAGACCTCAGGCTCCGACCTCACCTCTAGTTTCTCAAGCTCCCCCTCCTCCTCCGGCAATGACGGTTGGTGCAGAGCAATTTGACCTACTGGCCCAGCAGGTCAGAGGCCTCGCTGAAGCGGTGCAGGCCATGCAGCAGCAGCAACAGCCACAGGCATCAGTGTGACTGGAGAGAACATCGTCGGAACTCCAAAATCCGATAATAGGATGGGCCACTTGGGCCAGCCGCCCCATCATTCCCGAAAAGATGAATCCGAGGGTGGAGAGCCCTCAGTCAGATCACGATTCCACCCCTAGAAGGTCTCTACCTCCATTCTGCCAGAAGACCCTCGAAACCCGTAGTCGAGAGGATTTCCTGGATCGGAGGCTCCAGGAGATGAACCGGCGGATCAAAGAACTCTGCCACGCTCCCCCCGCTTATGGTGAGGATATTTGTACTGACCCTCCCTTTTCTCAAATGATCATGCAGGAACCGATCCCGTCGAACTTCAAGCTCTCTCAGTTTGAAAGCTACGACGGGACTTCGGACCCAGTTGACCACCTGGAGGCCTTCCGAATAATGATGCTGCTTCATGGTGCACCCGACGCCATCCTGTGCCGAGCTTTTCCATCCACCTTGAAGGGAGCGGCGAGAAACTGGTACTCGACACTGAAGTCGGGTACCATCTTTTCCTTTGATCAGATGAGCCACCAGTTTGTGGCTCATTTTGTTAGCAGCCGGCATCCCCGGAAGGGTTCGGAGTCCCTCAACAAACATCAAGTAGAGGGAGGGGGAGTCCATTCGGGCTTACGTCAACCATTTTAATGTCGCCGCGTTGGAGGTCCGAAACTTGGACCAATCGATCGCGATGGCTGCTCTAAAAGGCGGCCTTCAGAAGAATGACCTTCTATTCTCCCTGGAAAAGAAGTACCCCAGGGATTTTGCTGATTTGTTGGCTCAAGCCGAGGGGTACGCCCGAGCAGAAGAAGCCTTCAAGATGAAAGATGAGGAGACCGTGAGAGAGCGGCAGGCGGGAGACTCGAGTAAGCCCGCAGTCGAGAAAGGGGCGAGAGAAGCTCGGCTGCATTCTCGAACTCCCCCCAGGCACAAGCGTGCCCAGACTCCTCTCCGAGCGCACAAACAGAGAAGCCCGGAGCGCCAGGTCCATCGGGGGTCTCCCCCAGGGAGATTCTGCAGCTATGCCCCCCTCAACGCATCGAAAACTCAGGTGCTGATGGAAGTCAGAGAGTAGCTCCCAAGGCCAGAAAGGATGCGCACGCACCCCGGGAAGCGCAATCCTAATAAGTTCTGCCTCTACCATCGTGACCACGGCCACGACACAGAGGAATGTATTCAGCTCCGAGATGAGATCGAGGAGCTCATTAGATGAGGTCGGCTCGACAGGTTCATTCGACGCCAGCCTGAGGGTAGGGAGGATCGACCAAGGGTCCTACCGCAGCCTGAACCACCGAGGAGGGAAGAGCAGCCCAGAGATCGGCCTCCAATTGGGATCATCAACTCCATCTCTGGAGGACCTTGACAGGAAGCAGACCTTCTACACCCCTGAAATTTGAAAAATTTGTAAATGTATTACGAACGATCCCACTTTAAATCAAGATTCCTTTCAGACTTGCATATCTTTCCCTTTTTGGCATAGACTTGTAACGATAGGAGACGACCCCTTCGGACAATAAAAACAAACCCTAATGTGGGCAAAGTTGAAAGTCCGATTATTTTTAGACTGGATGGGGGGAGAGGCCACACAGCGCCCGTATGCGCCTCCACGGCCATGTTAGGGATAGGAGGAGAACCTCGCCCTAACATGAGCAAGGTCGAAGGCCCGATTATTTTTAGACCGGATGGGGAGAGAGGCCACACAGTGCCCATATGCTCCCCCACAGCCATGTTCGGAATAGGAGGAGAACCTCGCCCTAACATGAATAAGGTCAAAGGCCCGATTATTTTTAGACTGGATGGGGGGAGAGGTCACACAGCACCCATATGCGCCCCCACAGCCATGTTAGGGACAGGAGGAGAACCTTGCCCTAACATGAGCAAGGTCGAAGGCCCGATTATTTGTAGATCGAATGGGGGGAGAGGCCATACAGTGCCCATATGCGCCCCCACAGTCATGTTAGAGACAGGAGGAGAACCTCACCCTAACATGAGCAAGGTCGAAGGCTCGGTTATTTGTAGACCAGATAGGGGGAGAGGCCATACAGCGCCCATATGCACCCCCACAGCCATGTTAGGGATAGGAGGAGAACCTCGCCCTAACATGAGCAAGGTCGAAGGCCCGGTTACTTGTAGACCGGATGGGGGGAGAGGCCATACAGCTCCCATATGTGCCCCCACAGCCCTGTTAGGAACAGAAGGAGAACCTCGTCCTAACCTGAGCTGAAATCGATCACATCAGAAATAGAGAAAGAACCTCGTCCTGACACCAATTAAGGTTCGGCCATTCGAGACCCTACAAGAAAGAAGAAAACCTTCTCAACAGCCCTTCTACGCTACCGCGACTCTGTAAAAAGCTAGGGAGAACCCTTGCCTAAAAGAAGGAGGGAAATGTGAAAGAACAGCAGCGGGCTACCCCAACGAAAAATGGAGGCCAAACTACACTAAAAGCACAAAGGACCTCGTCTCCATGAAGGAGGAAGAGAAAGTAAGATCTACAGTCACGAACAAAAAGGCAAATCAACACGGTGATGGCTAGGAACCTCCAAGCGGTGTCGATGCTAAACCAATCAAAAACACAAGAAACTCGATAATGATGACCTAATACAAAGATGAACAAGGAACCTTCGAACAACATTGACATCGCACGGGACAAAAATGAAAGAAGTCTGACGCACGATAATTCAACACGATGTACGGGTAAGGTAATAAAGACCTTTTCATTTCATTAGCAAAGTATGCGTTACAGAGCCTGGAAGGCTTGAAAAAAAAAAAACAACAACAACAACGACAACAAACTGACAAGTGGCAAAAGAAGACACCTAGAAGGATGAAAGACAAAAAGAGCCCTAAGGGGGCCCGACTTCCTCCGACTTCGAACTTTCAGCTTCGACCCTCATCAGGGAGTGCCTTAAGCTCTCGACTTCTTCTTCTAATTCCTTCTCTCTCATTAGCATCTCCATAGATCTTCGATGAAGCCGCTGGCTTTCGTTCTCCGCCTCTCGATGCTTTTTTCTCAGGACCTCAGATTCTGCCTCCGCATCTTTGACTGCCCACTGCTCGTATACCAGCTGGATCTTCAATTGCTGCAGTTTGGCCTTTCCCTCTCCAAGGGCGATAGATAGCTCTTCTACGGTTCTTCTCAGGGATTGGAGTTCATCGGGATCCCGAACAGGAGCAAACTGAGCTCCTTCGGCTAGCTGCCTTTGAAGGTGGACAACCTCGTCGGTCGCCATCCTGAGCTTCCCCCTATAGTCGTACATCTACTTGCACCAGCCGGCCCGATACGCGTTATAATTCGCCTCGACCTCCTGGAGCTGTTGCTGAAGGTCGAAGACCTTCTTCGACCATTTTCGATCGCAGTCGGCCCGAGTCGAAAGCCAAGATGAGCTTCCTTCCAACTGGCTGATCCTCTCCTGTGTAGCCGACAGCTCCGCTCTAAGAGAGCTGATCTTGGAAGCTTGAGCCCAAGATCGGTCGCTGGCGTGCTTCTTATGTTCCTCGAGCTCCTTCTCGAAGTTCGCTTTCCTCTGGCTGTACTCCATGATCCCCTTCACGTGGAGGTTCTGAAAGTAGGTGGCCTCCGTAGTGGCCTCAGAGTGACTCTCCCTCAACCTACAAAGTTCGCCATCCATCTCCTTCGACCTTTTTGTTAAATGATGAACTTCCTTCTTCAGACGTTGGATCGTGGACTTCAGCGGAATTTTTTATGGCAAGGGAAGCGCTTCGGCAGGACACTGCCATCGGGAGACAAAAGCGTCAAGGCGCGTCTCATTGCAAAAAAAAAAAAAAAAAAAAAAAGAAGAAGAGGGGGGAAGAAGAGTGGAGAAGCCCTCCATAAGGAGAAACCCAATTTTATTGATTGAATATTTTTTAAAGATAAAAGGAAAAAGAAAAATTACAATAAAAGAAAAATACAAAGTCAGAGGTCTTAGACCTCTGAAATAGGAGTTGGGGAGCTTGATGTTCTTGGAAGGGGCGCTACGGTGGCAGTGGCAGTGGGAGAAGGCCCGGCTTCATCTTCAGATGCCTCATCCAAGAAGCTGAGGTCGAGCTCGAAAAATTTTTTGACCACCTTCTCTTGACAGAGCTCGAATCTTTTGATGAATGCTTCTTGGCCGAACTTGACGTTCAGGTCTCTCATCTCCGCAGAGGCCTTGAACTCCTCCACTGCTAGGACCCTGGCCTCCGAGACCAGAA
Organism: Elaeis guineensis; assembly: GCF_000442705.2. Classification (NCBI taxonomy): domain Eukaryota; kingdom Viridiplantae; phylum Streptophyta; class Magnoliopsida; order Arecales; family Arecaceae; genus Elaeis; species Elaeis guineensis. The sequence goes on from NC_025998.2 coordinate 61,736,081, forward strand.
CCAGAATCTGCTCCATCAAATTTGCGACCTCGGCCTCCGCCTTCTTTACTATCTCCTCCGAGGCCTGCTTTTCTTTCTCAAGGGCCTCTTGGAGGTTGGCTACCTCGGCAGTCTTTTCTTTGAGGCGGGCGGCTTCGGCCCGACGACTCTCCTCCGCTTGGATGGCATCCCTCCTCGCCCGGTTCGTCGCCTCGATGTTGGCAAGGAGCTGGTGCTTGATCTGTAAGGGCGGCTAGGAGGTCGAATGAAAGTTGAGAAGCTAATTAAATGAAGGTGTGAGGGGAAGGAGGAAAGTGAATCTGTTTACCTCGAGAAAGGATCCTAGAGAGTCCCAAACCCGCTGTTCGGGATCGATGCGAACGATCCTCTGGATGACTTCAGACAGGACGCAGCCGTCGACTAGTCACTTTATTAGGTCCCTGTCATTAAAGGGATTCTCCCCCATCTCTTCTTCAGAACCGTGGGACTCTTCAATGGCGGCTCGGTGGCTACTCACCCTGTGGGCCATCATCTTCCTTCTCCTCTCCCTCTCAACCGCTGGCACCTCCTCGAAGCGGGCCCCTGAGGCAGGAACCTCAGCGGGAGAACTCCTTGAAGAGGATCGGGGAGCCGGGGGCTCAGCATCCGAAGGAACGTCGATCGTGAGGGCCACCTGGGCAGGCATGGTCGAGCTCGTCTCCTCCATTCTGGCCTTCTTCACCGATCCAGAGGCCACGGTGCCTTTTCTTTTGTGAGCCTTGAGGCCCCTAGCGAGCATCCGTGCTGCTTCGGTGTCCATTCCTAAAAAGAAAAAAAAAAAAAAAAGAGAGAAAAAGAGATCAATAATAGAGTGAAAAAGGAAGAAGTGACATGCATAAAAAAAAAAAGGAGAGAAGCAGAGCAGGAGAAAAGAAGAGGAAAGGAAAGATGGGATACTCGCAGGATCCAGGGGGCTCAAGCCGATGTTGAACAAAAACTGTTCCTTCAGAAGGCTGGGAAGGGAAGGAGTTGAATAACTAAGAAGCTTCCGGACGGCTTGAAGGTCGTCCTCCCCCAGGCTAGGAGCCCGATGGATAGAGTCCCTCAGGGAGCCCCAAGGGGGCAATCCCAACCTCAAGGTCGGGCATTGGATGAAGAGGTACTTCCCCTTTCAGTTATGGATTGAAGAGGGAGCACCTTTCAGCAACCCCTTCTTGCCAAACTGGGGGGAGAAATACCACCGGTCCTTTGCCGAGGGGTGGCGCTTGAAGGTGTAAAAATACCTAAACAAAGAAAGAGATGGCTGAACTTTGACTACGTGGCAAAGGGAGAGGAACCCTATCAGAAACCTAAAGAAATTCGGTATGACTGAAGCTAAAGAAATATCTAAAAAATGAAAAAGAGCGATGACAAAGGGTGGAAGCGGAAGACGGAGCCCAGCACAGAAGGCCTCCTGATACAGGCAGAAACGGCCAGGTGGGGGGGTGCTAGCCCGGTCGGCGGGACCAGAAAGCTCCAGATCGTACTCCGGAGGAACTCCATACTGAACCCTTATCAGTAAAAGTTCATCCGGAGTCAGAGAGCAGGGGATGGTGCCCGGCACAAAAATTGAGTGAGGCCCAGCCCTAGATGTGGGTTCATCTACAGTATGAGGGTTCTGGGGGGCTGAGGCGGACGAACTCCTAGAACCACTAGAGGCGGAGGTGCCAGAAGATATTTTAAACAAGGACCCTAAAAATCTTGGAGAAATCAGATGGAATAAGAGGCGAAAAGTTTGCGGGGACCAAACCAGAGGAATGCGGCAGAAGAAAAATAGAGGAGAAAGGGCACCTAGATGGCAAGAAAAGGAACGAAAGTTTCGGGACTAACCTAAGTTGCTCCGAAGGATGCAAAGGTGCGAGGACAAGGATGACTCGAAGAATGCTTAGGGCCAAGGTGGATGCCAAGAAGGGTCAGAGCTCTCGGAGAGAAGGCAGACACCGACAGAACTTTCAGGCAGAATGAGACTCCCGAAGGCGGAAGGGTGAGTTTAAATAGACCCTGGGATCTGGCGCTATAATGATCGCGGATCTCCCCAGGCCGACCCATGCTCGTCACATGTCCCACTCGCCACAGCAGGCGGCTAAAAGCGGCTGACAGCTGACAAAGCCATTACTACGCTGTACCTGAGCTAGTGCTCCAGCGGGAATTCCGAAAGGTCCCTTCGGATCGCCCCGATTTGAAAGGACTCCAACACGCGCGCATTAAATGCCAGAATATCTGAGGGCGATCGTGCACAGGATTCAAGAGGATAACTTCGGCTGTGGAAATTTTTCTGTACTTCCTTCATTCAAAACTCGAACTCGAAAGTAGGGAGACTGGTGTTGGGTATAAAATCCCCTCCCCCAGTCGAAGTTCGTGACAAGAGTGACCCTCCAGGGATTCTACCGACTTCCGACCTTCGGCGACATCTTTCCGAACCTCTCCGATAGCCGAGCCTCCGGAACATTACCAAGTCCCGCCGATGGATAAACCCCCACCAGCGTCGACCGGATTATTCACGATGGACGGACTCCACCCAAGCTTCCACGATGATCGACCACCTTCTAGACATCATCCGGACTCCTACGGGAGCCAGACTTCATCCCCGACTCCAACTGCAGGAAGATTTCATCCAGACTCCTACGGGAGCCAGACTTCGTCCCCGACTCTAACTGCAGGAAGACATCATCTGGACTCCTACGGGAGTCGGACTTCATCCCCGACTCCAACTGTAGGAAGACTTCATCCGGATTCCTACGGGAGCCGGACTTTGTCCCCGACTTCGGCTGCAGGAAGACTTCGTCCGGACTCCTACGGGAGCCGGACTTCATCCCCGACTCTGCAGGAAGACTTCATCTGGACTCCTATGAGAGCCGGACTTCGTCCCCGACTCTAACTGCAGGAAGACTTCGTCCGGACTCCTACGAGAGCCGGACTTCATCCCCGACTCCAACTGCAGGATGACTTCGTTCAAACTCCTATGGGAGCCAGACTTCATCCTCGACTCCAACTGTAGGAAGACTTCATCTGGACTCCTATGGGAGCCGGACTTCATCCCCGACTCCAACTGCAGGAAGACTTCATTCGGACTCCTACGGGAGCCGGACCTCATCCCCGACTCCAACTGCAGGAAGACTTCATCTGGACTCCTACGGGAGCCGGGCTTCGTCCCCGACTCCAACTGCAGGAAGACTTCGTTCGGACTCCTACGGGAGCCGGACTTTATCCCCGATTGCAACTGCAGGAAGACTTCGTTCGGACTCCTATGGGAGCCGGACTTCATCCCCGACTCCAACTGCAGGAAGACTTCATCTGGACTCCTACGGAAGTCGGACTTCATCCCCGACTCCAACTGCAGGAAGACTTCGTCCGGACTCCTACGGGAGCCGGACTTCGTCCCCGACTCCAACTGCAGGAAGACTTCGTTCGGACTCCTACAGGAGCCGGACTTCATCCCCGACTCCAACTGCTGGAAGACTTCATTTGGACTCCTACGAGAGCCAGACTTCGTCCCCAACTCCAATTGCAGGAAGACTTTGTCTGAACTCCTACGGGAGTCGGACTTCATCCCCGACTCCAACTGCAGGAAGACTTCGTTCGGACTCCTACGAGAGCCGGACTTCATCCCCGACTCCAACTGCAGGAAGACTTCATCCGGACTCCTACGGGAGCCAGACTTCATCTCTGACTCCGACCGCAGGAAGACTTCGTTCGGACTCCTATAGGAGCCGGACTTCATCCCCGACTCCAACTGCAGGAAAACTTCATCCACACTCCTACGGGAGCCGAACTTCATCCCCGACTCCAACTGCAGGAAGACTTCGTTCGGACTCCTACAGGAGCTGAACTTCATCCCCGACTCCAACTGCAGGAAGACTTCGTCCGGACTCCTACGGGAGCCGAACTTCCGCCCTGACTCTGGCTGCAGGAAGACTTCATCCAGACTCCTACGAGAGCCAGACTTCATCCCCGACTCTGTAAGAAGACTTCATCCGAACTCCTACGGGAGCCAGACTTCATCCCTGACTCCAACTGCAGGAAGACTTCGTCTAGACTCTTACGGGAGCCGGACTTCATCCCCGACTCCAACTGCAGGAAGACTTCATCTGGACTCCTACGGGAGCCAGACTTCATCCCCGACTCCAACTGCAGGAAGACTTCATCCGAACTCCTACGGGAGCCGAACTTCATCCCCGACTCCAACTACAGGAAGACTTCATCCGGTCTCCTACGGGAGTCGGACTTCGTCCCTGACTCTAACTGCAGGAAGACTTCATCCGGACTCCTACGGGAGTCGGACTTCATCCGCAGCTCCATCTGCAGGAAGACTTCATCCGGACTCCTACGGGAGCCGGACTTCATCCCCGACTCCGGCTGCAGGTAGTCTTCATCTGGACTCCTACCGGAGCCGGACTTCATCCCCGACTCCGACTGCAGGTAGTCTTCATCCGGACTCCTACGAGAGCCAGACTTCATCCCCAAACCCCGACCGCAGGTAGTCTTCATTCGGACTCCTACGGGAGCCGAACTCCGACCGAACTCCTGTAGCGGACAGATTCCGAACGAATTCCTACAACACATGAATTCCAGCAGTCGGACCCCTCCAGTGGATGAACCTCTCCAGCGCCATCTGACACCCACTGACCGATCGACCCTCCACCAAATTCTGCATGAAATCGAACTTCGTCTGCGGAAAGCCTCTGACTGAGCTCCTACAGTGAATGGCCCTCGCCTATAGTATTAACGCCCAACAGTGCCCAACGATAGAAGGCTCGCCAGCAACATCCGATCTCCTCTCAGATGGACAGCCACCCCTCTCTGCCAGATGCTTCAACCGAGCTCCGACCGACAAGCCTGGACTCCCTGACAGGCCACAGTAATGGCCACAACTCTGCTCCACTTCCTGCGATGGATATCGCGCAGCTTCACCACCCCCTGGTAGGCTACAGTAATGGCCACAACTCTGCTCCACTTCCTGCGATGGATACCATGCAGCTTCACCACACCCTGACAGGCCGTAGTAATGGCCATGACTCTGCTCCACTTCCTGCGATGGATTCCGTGCAGCTCCTCCGCTCTCTGGCAAGTCGCGACAACGTACGCCGCTCCACTCCCCGCAACATACTCCACGTGGTAGGCCACGGTGATAGCCACAATTTTGCTCCACTACTCTTCATAACAAACTCCTCCTGACCCCGAGCGGCCCACTGCCAGACGGTTACAAATGTCGCTATCAGTCTGTTGCACCCTCCTCCTATAAAAGGGGGACCCCAGATACGTTATTCTCTAAGCCCTAATTTCTATCTCAAAACTCTGCTAAAATTTCTGTTCGAGCACTTCATTCTTGTTGAGGCAGAGAACTGACTTGAGCATCGGAGGGTCTTGCCGGAGCACCCCCAACTCCGGTTTAGACTTCCTTTACAGGTCTCGATGGTGACCGCGACTCCCTCGACTCCAGCTTCTCTGACGCAGGCAGATTTTTGCACCAACAGGTCCAATTAGACTAATTTAAACCCAACTAAATTAGGCTTAATTAGGCTCAATAAAATCCTAATCAAATCAGGAATTGATTAAGCCCAACTCCTGATCAAATTAGGGACCAAACTGACTCGACGATTAGGTCAACTCTTAACCTAATTCGGTCAAATCCAACTGAATCCAATTCAATTGGACTTGATCTAAAAATAATTACTCAATCAAATTGAGTTAATTAGTGATCAAATCACTAATTAAACCTCTCATAAATACTGAGTCCAAATTCGATGGGCAATCAGGCATCAGAATTCATCGATATGTAACCCTGATCGAAAAGTCCCAACCAATGGGACTCTTGACCCCGGTACCCATAATGTGTGGAACTCATGATCAGAGAATTCTGATTCTCGATCACTGAGTCTCAAACATGTAGGATTCTATATCAGCCATCAGATCAGATAGGAACCTCTAATGTGTGTGACCCCGCAGGTTCGAACCTAAGCCAGTAGCACAGGAACCAATTTCTGTACTAATCGAAGTGACCATCTAGCAATAGTACCCGACGTTCGGATAGATCGAAGAGTCATAATTGCAACACTCAGAACCTACATGAATATGGTTACTGTATAATTCATTCTTTTGACCCCTGTGTTTAGGACGACTCAGGGTTAAACTGTCAACCCTGATCAGATCATCCGAATCGTGCTCAACTCAAACAGTCCTGTGACTCCTCATAAGGACTACCCTGGCCAAGGCTTTACTAAATTGAAACACGACTGTACACAGCTCCTAAATTGGAGTGGTCAATCCCATCTTGACACACGCACCGACAAGTCAAGTACTTGACTACACCCAGTAGCCTTCCGTCACTGAATTAAAAATTCAGGTAGTCCAGTGCCTAAATGCAGTGAGTTGCTTGCAAGTCACCATGACGGTCTCAGGTCGGAGGGATATTTATACCCATATTCCATCGGAGCAAATCTTGACAGCAGAAATAGCTCCAGAGTCAGTCACATTTAGTGCAGATGTACCCTTACATCTCACCTGTATGCCATACCAGTGTCTCCACACTCATTGGTTAAGAGAACAACCAACTTATATGGCACACAACGATCTATGCTTGATAAATGTTGTCATCCTTGGTAACAACATATCATTTGATTGCGAACAGATTTAAGGACTAAATGACAAATCCTCCTTTGTCGAGTCTAAATAGTCCTAAGGACTTCACCACAACATAGGAGTTCATTAGATGATGAAATATTTTATGATAAAAAATACTAAAATAATTTTTATTAATTCATAATTCATGTACATATACAAAAATGAGCACAACCGTCAATAGGCTGACGATTGGCTTTGGGATACTATTCCCAACAGGCTCTTGCTTAGGGTTGAACAGAATGCTTGAAGAACCTTTTTAAAAATTTTCCTCTATTCTTCTTATTTTTGATTCTCTCCTTTAAATTTTTTTATATAACTTCAAATAATGGTGGAGAGTAATCTGGACTGAAATAGAGCCGTTAGAGCACATTAAAAGAGCATTAAATACAATTGAAACGGGTTAAAAACTAGCCGTTGCAGAATTTTTCCGTCACAGGGGTCGACTCATAGGGTCGACTCATGCTCATGGGTCGACTCATAGGGTCGACCTCTGTGGATCAAAATAGAAAATGATTGTTTTGTAATTTTGACCTGTGAAGCAGCAGAGATCGACTCATAGAGTCGACTCATGCCAAGGGGTCGACTGACAGAGAGTGCCAGCCAAAATTTCAGCATGCCGTTCAGCCTTTTAAGCCATGAGTCGACTCATGGGGTCGACTCAAAAATAAAAACCTAATTTTCTTACAAAATATACTTTCAAAAATATTGAAATTTCCTCCAATAGATTGTACGTCTTCAGTTCTTGTTCTTGAAGCTTCTGAATCAGATCTTGATAAAATTATGATTTTGCTCCTGAAATGCAATAAGTCTTTTTCCAAGCCAAGATCATTAGTAATCCTCTCAAATGCTTTGTAATCATCAAAATAAATTCAAGGAGCAGCAATCTCTCCCTTTTTGATGATGATAAAATACTTGAGCAAAAGCATATAGAAAGTATTGAACATGAATTTTAAATTTATGAAGATGCATCACTTAGATATTATAGCCAAGTATTGTAACGAAATACATCATAAGCAATTTGAAGATAAATTTAAAATTTGCTAAAAATTTAAAAGTTGCTTATAAGTTCATTTGCTTGGAAAAAGAAGGAAAAAAAATATGACATAACAATTTACTTAATGTTTAATCTTTATTGCTCTTATTGCTTAACCTCAATCTCAATGCTCTACTCCCTCTTTTTGACAGCATCAATGGAGATTCTTTACTTTCTGTTTTTTGAATATATTTTCTCTATTCCTTCCTTTTGATGGGAGCAATTTTATATTTTTAACTTCCTTCTTTATGGCTTATTATTTTACTCCCCCTCAATATAGCAATCGTAAAAAAAATATATCAATTTGCTCATTGAAAAGATATTGCTATTCAAGTAATTCAGAATTTAAAAGTAACTCCATTTGATCAGAGATATTCATTGAAAGTTAAAGTGTATGTTGATGCAAAAATCCACTGACGTCGGAGAAGCTGGAGTCGAGAGAGTCGCGGTCGTCGTCGGGACCTGCAAAGGAAGTCTAAATCAGAGTTGGGGGTGCTCCAGCAAGATCCTCCGATGCTCAAGTCAGTTCTCTGCCTCAACAAGAATGGAGTGCTCGAACGAAAATTTTAGCAGAGTTTTAGATAGAGATTAGAGCTTAAAGAATAACATATCTGGGGGTCCCCCTTTTTATAGGTAGAGGACGTAACAGATTGACAGCGACGTCTGTAACCGTCTGGTAGTGGGCCATTCGAGGCCATGAGGAGTTTGTTATGGAGAGTAGTGGAGTGGAGTCATGGCCATCGTCGTGGCCTGCCACATGGAGCCTGTTGTGGAGACTAGAGTGATGACCGTTGTCGTGACTTGCCAGAGCGTGATGGAGCCACGTGGGATCCATTATAGGAAGTGGAGCAGAGTCGCGGCCATTACTATGGCCTGTCGGGGAGTCCAGACCTATCGGTCGAAGCTCGATTGGGGGCTTTCTGTGGATGAAGTTCAGTTTCACGCAGAATCCGATAGAAGGTCGACCGACAGTGGATGTCGGATGGTGCTGGAGAGGTTCACCCACTGGAGGGGTTCAGCTGTTGGAGCCCGTGCATCGTAGGAGTTCGTCTGGAATCTGTCCGCTATAGAAGTTCGATCGGAGTCTGGTTCTCGTAGAAGTCTGGATGGGGATCATTTGTTGAGGAAGCTCGATCGAAGCCTGCCTACAATAGAAGTCTAAAAGGAATTCGTTCACAATGGAAGCTCAGGTGGAGGCTTACAGTAGAAATCAGATGCGGGCCACTCGTAGTAGAGATTTGAAGTAGTTCGCTTGTAGTAGTAGCTCGGAGTAGATCACTTGTAGCAGAAGCTCGGACTAGATCGCTTGTGGTGGGGGCTCGGAGTCCGACCCTTGTAAGAATTCGGATGAGGTCTACCTGCAATGGGAGCTCAGGACTGAAGTCCGACCCCCGTAGGAGCTCGGACGAAGTCTACCTGCAGTAGGAGTTTGGGAAAGAAGTCCGGCTCCCATAGGAGTCCGGATGAAATTCAGAAGGTGGTTGACCGTCATAGAAACTTGGATGGAGTCCATCCATCGTGGAGATCTGCTGTTGGGAAAGTTCGGCCACTGACGAACTGACGTAGTTCTGAAAGAAATTCGGATTGGAGTCGATCGAATCCTGTCGAAAAAGATTTGGAAGGGGTCCGGAGAACGGTTGACCCTTGTAGGAGATCGGCCGATAGTAGAATCCAGAGAGCACTTGGAGCAGCCTGATGGACAACCAAAGAAGCTTATCGCTGGAGAAGCCCGGGAGATGTGGCAGGAGTTCGTCCGTCGGGGGAACCTGATTGACACTTGTGGAAGAAGCTGTGGGAGTTTATTCATTGGTAGAACTTGAAAATATTGCGGAAGTTCGGCTGCCGGAGAGGTTCGGAAAGATGTCACCCATGGTTGGACGTCGGCAGACTCCCGGGAGGGTCACTCCTGGGACAAACTTCAGTTGGGGGGGTATTTTATATCCAACACTAGTCTCCCTACTTCCGAGTTCGAGTTTCGAATGAAGGAAGTATAGAGAAATTTTTACAGCCGAAGTTGCCCCCTTGAATTCTGCGCACGACCGCCCTCAGATATCCTGGCATTTAATGCATGCATGCCGGAGTCTTTTTCTAATCGGGGCGATTCGAAGAGACTTTTCGAAATTTTTGCTGGAGCGCAGTCCCAAGTGCCACACCATAATGGCCCCACCAGCAGTCAACCATACGCCATGGTGAGTGGGACACGTGGTGGGCATTGGTCGGCCTAGGGATATTCGCCGTCATGACTGTGCCAGGCCTTGTTGCCTATTTAAACCCACTCCTTCCCTCTAGGGACTTCACTTCGCCTGAGAGTCTAGTCGGTGCCTTTCTTCTATCTGAGAGTTCTACCGCCCATCGGCACCCTTTTCGACCCTAAGCGTTCTTTGCGTCAATCCCCGCCATCTCCGCTGGCTCCCCACCTACATCGGGCCAATCTAGGTTGGTCCCAAAACTTCTCTTGTCATTGCTGTTGTTCCTTCCACTTCTTGCTTTGTTTGTTCAGCTTCCGAGGGTTTATTCACAATCTTTCCTGATCTTTCAGGATTTCCTTCTTTCTTTTCTCTTGTTGTAGGCACGGATGTAGGAGTTGCCCGGACGGCCCTCACCGTCGACGTCCCTTACAATGCCGAGCCTTCAGTCCCCCGAGCCCTTTTGAGGAGTTCTCCCATCGGGGCATCTGCCCCGGAGGTCCATCTCGAGGGGATGCTACGGATCGAGAGGAGGAGGAAAAGGGAAACAATGTCCCACAAGTTCAGTGGCTACTGAGCCGCCACTAAAGGCTCCCACAGCTTCGAAGGAGACTCGAGGGAGAATTCCTTTAACAATAGGGATTTAATAATGGAACTGGTCAGTGAGTGCGTCCTGCCCGAGAATTTTGAAGTAGTTGAATGGGGCGATACTGGTCAAGGGGGTAGAGTTGCCGTCATAAGCTGTGGCGGGCTTCTTAACGTCGTCGAGGTCGAGGGACCAGAGGTGGTCGGCGCTGACGGCGGAATAGTAAAACTTATTACGGGGGCGATGGAAGTAGCTTATGTTGACCTCGTCGAAGTACCTAGGATGGTAATTATCGGAGAGAACATGGTGGTGGTGCATGCCTCTGACGTTACCACGGCCACCGAAGTACTTTCGGTTCTTCTTGAAGCAGGTCATCGTTGCCACCGCCGTCACCGCCGTCGCCCCTTGAGTTGTATCCCCCCTTTTTCCCCTTAGGGTTAGGGTTTCAGCAATGGGGCAGAATGAGGCGGAGGGTGAGAGCCGATGGGTTCATCATACATACTGAGAAATACTACTGAGAAAGATGGAACTGGAAGGAAAAGTTGAAATCTTGAAGCGGTCTCTAATGTATTCTTTTCAGGTCTTGTAGTATTGTTCTTCTTTCTTTGGCCTTCAGGGCTTTGTAACGTATACCTTGTTAATCAAAAATGAAAAGGAGATTTTTTGTTACCTTGTCCGTACTTTGTGTTAAATTATCATCCGTCGAACTTCTTTTATTATTATTTTTTTTGTCTCGTTCGATGTCGATGTTGTCTGAAGGTTTCTGGTCATCGCCACGTTGGCTTGCTTTTCTTGTCATCTTTCTTTTTCGGCCTTAAGGGCTTTGTAATGCATACTTAGCTAATGAAATGAAAAGAAAATTTTTCATTACCTCTTCTACTCATGTGTTGAGTTGTCGTTTGCCGAACTTCTTTCGGTTTTTGTCTTGCTCGAGATCGATGTCATTCGAAGGTACCCAATCATCGTCGCATTGACCTGTCCCTTTTGTTTATGACCGTAGATTTGTCCGGGGCCACTCGAGTTTGATACTTTCTTTCGGAGTTCAAGCTCGGGGGTCTGAACTTCTCATTGCCTTGAGGAAGCCATCTTATCCTTGGCCTATGTTGAGAGCCCTCTTGGAGACTGGAGATTTTTGATAAGAATCTCCATCCTCACTGCGATGAGGTCCCCTGTATCTTTGATGTAATTTGTTTTTCATTTGTCGCTGGTGTAGTTCGTCGCTTTTCTTTTTAACTTCCCTCATTTTTTCTTTTTCTTTTCTCGAGTGAGGGTTTTTCCTCTGCTCTTAGTGGGGTCGCGGGAGCGCGGAGGGGCCATTGAGAAGGTTTTCATTTTTTTATCTGGTTTTGAATGACTGGATCTTAGTTGGCGTCAGGACGAGGTTCTCCTCCTATCCCTGATGTAGTCGATTTCAGCTCAGGTTAGGATGAGGTTCTCCTCCTATTCCTTACAGGGCTATGGGGGCACATATGGGCGTTGCAGGGCCTCTCCCTCCATCCGGTCTAAAAGTAACCAGGCCTTCAACTTTGCTCATGTTAGGACGAGGTTCTCCTCCTATCCCTAACAGGGCTGTGGGGGCACATATGGGCATTGCAGGGCCTCTCCCCCCATCCGGTCTAAGGAGAACCGGGCCTTCGACTTTGCTCATGTTAGGGCGAGGTTCTCCTCCTGTCCCTAACAGGGCTGTTGGGGCACATAAGGGCATTGTAGGGCCTCTCCCCCCATCTGGTCTAAAAGTAATCGGGCCTTCGACTCTGCTCATGTTAGGGCAAGGTTCTCCTCCTGTCCCTAACAGGGCTGTGGGGGCACATAAGGACGTTGTAGGGCTTCTCCCCCCATACGATCTAAAAGTAACCGGGCCTTCGACTTTGCTCATGTTAGGGCGAGGTTCTCCTCCTGTCCCTAACAGGGCTGTGGGGGCACATAAGGGCGTTGTAGGGCCTCTCCCCCCATCCGATCTAAGGAGAATCGGGCCTTCGACTTTGCTCATGTTAGGATGAGGTTCTCCTCCTGTTCCTAACATGGCCGTGGGGGCACATAAAGGCCGTTATATGGGCCTCTCCCCCCATCCGATCTTAAAATAATCAAACTTTCAACTTTGTCCATATGAGGACAAGGTTCTCCTCCTGTTCCTAACATGGCCGTGGGGGCACATAAGGGCCGTTATATGGGTCTCTCCCCCCGTTCGGTCTTAAAATAACTAAACTTTCAACTTTGCCCATGTTAGGACAAGGTTCTCCTCCTGTTCCTAACATGGCTGTGGGGGCACATAAGGGTTGTTATATGGGCCTCTCCCCCCGTCCGGTCTTAAAATAACCGAACTTTCAACTTTGCCCATGTTAGGACAAGGTTCTCCTCCTGTTCCTAACATGGCCATGGGGGCACATAAGGGCCGTTATATGGGCCTCTCCCCCCATCCGATCTTAAAATAATCGGACTTTCAACTTTGCCCATGTTAGGACAAGGTTCTCCTCCTGTTCCTAACATGGCTGTGTTTTTGTTGTCTGAAGGGGTTATCCCCTATCGTTACGAGTCCATGCCAAAAGGGAAAGATATGCAAATCTGAAAAGAATCTTGATTTAGAGCAAAGTTGTTTGTAATACATTTATAGATTTTTCAAATCCCATGGTCGTAGAAGGTCTGCTCCCCGTCGATGTCCTCCAGAGATGGAGTTGATGATCCCAATTGGAGGCCGATCTCTGGGCTGCTCTTCCCTCCTTGGCAGCACAGGTTGTGGCAGGACCCTTGGCCGATCCTCTCTACCCTCAGGCCGGTGTCGAATGAACCTATCGAGCCGACCTCGTCTGATGAGCTCCTCGATCTCGTCTCGAAGTTGAATGCATTCCTCTGTGTCGTGGCTGTGGTCATGATGGTAGAGGCAGAACTTGTTAGGATTGCACTTCCCAGGGTGTGTGCGCATCCTTTCTGGCCTTGGGAGCTGCTCCCTGACCTCCATCAGCACCTGGGTTTTCGATGCGTTGAGGGGGGCATAGCTGCGAAATCTTCCTAGGGGAGAGCCCCGTCGAACCCTGCGGTCCGGGCTTCTCTGCCTGCGTGCTCGGAGAGGAGTCTGGGCATGCTTGTGCCCAGGAGGAGTCCGAGAATGTGGTCGAGCTTCACTCGGCCCTCTTTCAACTGTGGGCTTGCTGGAGTCGCCCGCCTGCCGCTCCTTCGCGGCTTCCTCGTCCTTCAGCTTGAAGGCTTCCTCTGCTCGGGCATATCCTTCGGCCTGAGCCAGCAGATCGGCAAAGTCTCTGGGATACTTCTTTTCCAGGGAGAAGAGGAGGTCATTCTTTTGAAGGCTGCTCTTTAAGGCGGCCATTGCAACCGATTGGTCCAGGTTCCGGACCTCCAGGGCGTCCGTGTTGAAGCGGTTGACGTAAGCTCGGATGGATTCTCCCTCCTTTTGGTTGATGTTGATGAGGGACTCCGAACCTCACTAGGGATGCCAGCTGCTGACGAAATGAGCCACGAACTGGTGACTCATCTGGTCAAAGGAGAAGATTGTACCCGACTTCAGTGCCGAGTACCAATTCCTTGCTGCTTCCTTCAAGGTAGATGGGAAAGCTCGACACAAGATGGCGTCTGACACACCATGGAGCAGCATCATGGTCTGGAAGGCCTCCAGGTGGTCGATCGGGTCCGAGGTCTTATCGTAGCTCTCAAATTGGGGGAGCTTGAAGTTTGGCGGGATTGGTTCCTGCATGATCATTTGAGAGAAAGGAGGATCAGTGCAGATGTCCTCACCGTAAGCAGTGGGAGCGCGGCAGAGCTCTTCGATCCACCGGTTCATCTCCTGGAATCTCTGATCCAGGAGGTCCTCTCGATTGTGGACCTCGAGGGTCTTCTGGTGGAGCAGAGGCAGGGACTCTCTGGGGGTTGAATCATGATCGGATGGAGGACTCTCCGCCTTCTATTTTTCTTTTTTAGGAAAGACAGGGCGGCTGGCCCATGTGGCCCGCCCGATCGTTGGATTCTGAAACTCTGACGACACTCTTTCCAGCCGCACCGATGCCTGCGGCTACTGCTGCATGGCCTGCACTGCTTCGGTGAGGCCTCTGACCTATTGAACCAGCAAGTCAAACTGCTCCATGCCGACTGCCATCGTCGTCGGAGGAGGAGCCTGAAAAATCAAAGATGAGGTCGGGGCTTGTGGAGCTCACTGAGATCTGGCCGCAAAGGCCATTGACCGCCTATTGGATGCCCTTCGGGAAGGCATCAGGTGGAGATCAGGCAGGCAACCGAAGGAGGAGATGTCGGAGAAGATGATCGGAGGTGGTCCCGTTGAGCGCTCCTTTAAGAACAAGGGTACTATGAAGACACAGACCCTTCCTCTAGCACCAATCCTGTTGATGCAAAAATCCACCGACGTCGGAGAAGCTGGAGTCGAGGGAGTCGCGGTCGTCGTCGGGACCTGCAAAGGAAGTCTAAATCAGAGTTGGGGGTGCTCCGGTAAGACCCTCCGACGCTCAAGTCAGTTCTCTGCCTCAACAAGAATGGAGTGCTCGAACAGAAATTTTAGCAGAATTTTTAGATAGAGATTAGAGCTTAAAGAATAACATATCTGGGGGTCTCCCTTTTTATAGACGGAGGGCGTAACAAATTGACAGCGATGTCTGTAACTGCCTGGTAGTGGGTCATTCGGGGCCATGAGGGGTTTGTTACGGAGAGTAGTGGAGTGGAGTCGTGGCCATCACCGTGGCCTACCACGTGGAGCCTGTTGTGGAGAGTAGAGTGATGTTCATTGTCGTGACTTGTCAGAGCATGATGAAGCTGTGTGGGATCCATTATAGGAAGTGGAGCAGAGTTGCAGCCATTACTGTGGCCTGCCAGGGAGTCCAGGCCTGTCGGCCGAAGCTCGGTTGGGGGCTTTCTGTGGATGAAGTTCAGTTTCATGTAGAATCCGACAGAAGGTCGACCGACAGTGGATGTCGGATGGCGTTGGAGAGGTTCACCCACTGGAGGGGTTCGGCTGTTGGAGCCCGTGCGTCGTAGGAGTTCGTCCGAAATCTATCTGCTACAGAAGTTCGATCGGAGTCTGGTTCCCATAGAAGTCCGGATGGGGATCATTTGTTGAGGAAGCTCGGCCGAAGCCTGTCTGCAATAGAAGTCCGGAAAGAATTCGTTCACAATGGAAGCTCGGGTGGAGGCTTACAGTAGAAATCCGACGCGGGCCGCTTGTAGTAGAGATTTGAAGTAGTCCGCTTGTAGTAGTAGCTCAGAGTAGATCGCTTGTAGCAGAAGCTCGGAGTAGGTCGCTTGTGGTGAGGGCTCGGAGTCCTGCCCTTGTCAGAATTCGGATGAGGTCTACCTGCAATGGGAGCTCAGGGCTGATGTTCGGCCCCCGTAGGAGCTCGAACGAAGTCTACCTGCAGTAGGAGTTCGGGGAAGAAGTCCGGCTCCTGTAGGAGCCCGGATGAAACCCAAAAGGCTGTTGACCGTCGTAGAAACTTGGATAGAGTCCGTCTGTCATGGAGATCTGCTGTTGGAAATGTTCGGCCACTGATGAACTGACGTAGTTCTGGAAGAAATTCAGATTGGAGTCGATCGAATCCTGTCGGAAAAGATCTGGAAGGGGTTCGGAGAATGGTTGACCCTTGTAGGAGATCGGCCGATAGTAGAATCCAGAGAGCACTTGGAGCAGCCTGATGGATAACCGAAGAAGCTTATCGCTGGAGAAGCCCGGGAGATGCGGCAGGAGTTCGTCCGTCGAGGGAACCCGATCGATACTTGTGGAAGAAACTGTGGGAGTTTATCCGTCGGCAGAACTTGGGAATATTGTGGTAGCTCAGCTGTCAGAGAGGTTCGGAAAGATGTTGCCCAAGGTTGGACGTCGGCAGAGTCCCGGGAGGGTCACTCCTGGGACGAACTTCGACTGGGGGGGTATTTTATACCCAACAGTGTATATATATATATATCCAAAGGATGAGTGAGTACAAAGATGTTTCAATACATAAGTGTTGATTTAGAGTACAAAAGACATGGATAGAAACTATCCAAGAGTCAATCAGTCAATATTGCATTACATGGCCTACAAGATAGATCCTAGACAAAAATGAAAGAAAAGACAGACTACACTGGATCTAATAGATATCATGACTGGATGGATCGGAGTTTGATGAATCAGAGATGGGGTGAGGAGATGAAGGATCATGTCCACGAGCTCGACCTCGACCGCATTTGCCTCTGCCATAGGTAGAGGTTCCAGCACGAGTGGAGGGGTGAGAAGATCTTGAAGCCTGAAAAGCAAAGGACTGAGCTACAAGAGAGAGTCTGATGGTGTCCAGAAGGTTCAGAGCTCTCGAAACAGATTGTAGCAGTGCAGTGAATTGAGTGGAAGCATGCTCACTAGAGCCCCTGATCTCTTTTCTCAGAAAGTCAAAATCACTCTCTAAGACTCCTCGCAGTCTGACTGCCTCCGCAGATAGGTCTGAGACCTCAATGATGTCCTCATGTGGCTGTGGATGGGCTAGAGCTAATACTTGTCTTTGCAAGTCAAATACTCTGCCAGTTAGTCTCACTACACAACCCTCAAGCTGCTCGATGCGTACTGACTGATCAGAGATCATCTGGAACACAGTGGAGATGTGGGGGATCAGTGTCTGATTAGATACATCGTGAGATGTCAATCCCTGAGCAAAAGCTGAAGTAGCCAACTGATGTGAGAGTATGGAGGCTACATGCTGAGATATCATCTCTATCTGATCATTAGCCAATCTGATCTCTGAAGGATATGCTCTGCTGTCCGGCTGCTGAACTGAAGTGTGCCTCCTCGCAGACTCTGATGGCCCAGCCTCATGGTCAGAAACAAACTGAATATCTGGAGATATAGCCCTGTGATCATGGAGAGGTGATGATGGTCCTTCCTCTACTCTGTCCTCAGCTCTCTCTTCCACACCTTTTGTCCAACCACCATTAGTCTTGAAAAATCCCATGTGGTGTAGAGTATGGCGGTTGATAGTGTCAGAGTGAGATAGCCTAGCTACTGCCTCCCCCTCAAAGCTAACTCCAAACCTCCTAAATACTAAAGTGAGAGCCATACCGAAAGGCAAATGTGCCTTGGACCTATTCAAGGTCTCTCTCATAGCCTTAATCATTAATGCTGGGAGGTTCGGCGGGGTTTGAGTAATAATATGATATATAATGCAGATGTCCCGACCAGAGAGGAGATCATGTCTACCACTTCTAGGAAAAAATAACTTAGTTACCATTTGATGGAGCAGCCTCATCTCAATGGAAAGAATCTTAGCCTCTAATTTGTTTAGGCTTTCAGTGAAGGTTCCTCCTAGAATAGCATTTATTCCCTCCTCCTTAACGGGAGTTCCATGTTTGTGTATCCCTCACAGGGTAAATGAAGAATTTCCCCCAAGAGCATAGGATCTAAGCTAATTTCTATACCCTTTACTGTGGATTTTACTATTTCATTGCTGTATCCCAAATTCAGATAAAATTCTCTAACAAGATCCACATAGGTATTTTCTTTTAGGGAGCAGTAGAATTCCCAACCTTGGTCCTTAATTTTTGATCCGATAGAGAATCCTTTCTTTTCAAAAAATCTGAAATCAATATTTTTGCCAGTCTCTACATTCCTATCCGAAAGGGGTACCTTACTGGGGCTGATTGGAGAACGAGTTGTAGCTGGAGCAGATGCAGGAACAGGGATTGAAGCAGAAGTGGTCTCAGTTGCTTGTCTCTTCCGCCGCACACTTTCTTCCAACCCACGAACTGATTTTCTCCTCTGTGGAAGCTTCATCTTCGGAGCCATTTGCACAAGCAGAGCTAGCAAGGAACTTAGGAGAGCAAATGTGGGGAGAGATAAAGAGTTTTTAGGAGAAGGATAAGGATTTTGGAAAAGAAAAGTCTTGATTTGGAGAAGACGGATAGAATCTAGGGTAAGCTCGACTCGCTCTGAATGAAGAAGGAGAAAAGGGAGGAGCTTGGTTCCAAGAGGACGATTTAGAAGGTGAGAGATGGTGGGAGAAGAGTTTTGGGAAAAAACTTGGGTTTGAGGAAGAAGAGAGGGAGTCTTTCAGCTTGGTGGAAGGAAGAAGACGAAGAGTTGGGTCGGCTCAAGGGAGGTTTTCCAATAAAAAGAAAGTGCCCGAAGGATTTAGTCAATATTACAAGTTTACCCTAGGGTCGACCCTGGGGGTCGACTCACGTAACAAAGAAATTCAAAAAAATGATGAAATAATTTTGAAAAAATTTTAAATATTAGGAGAAGGATGTTTACCCAAAAATTGATTATGAAAATATTTATTTTGGGCTTTTGAGCTCAAAAGAAAAGATGAGAATTAAGCTAAAAGAAATTTTAGCATTGATATCTTGGAATCAGAGAGACACCTAAGCAGATGGATCAAGGATTCCTAGTTCTCTCCTAATTTCACAAAATCTATCTTCACTTAAGACCTTGGTAAAGATGTCAGCTAATTGCTTTTCAGTACAAACATAGTCAAGAATTATGTCTTTATTTTGGACATGTTCTCTTATGAAATGATGCCTGATTTCAATATATTTTGACCTAAAATGTTGAATTGGGTTTTTAGTGAGATTTATAGCACTAGTGTTATCACATCTTATGGGAGTTTCATTGAGTTTGATACCAAAGTCTTCAAGTTGTTGCTTAATCCACAAGATTTGAGCACAACAACTTCCAACTGCAATGTATTCAGCCTCGGCTGTAGACAGTGCTACCGAATTTTATTTCTTGCTAAATCAAGAGATTAGGTTAACTCTAAAAAATTGACAAGTTCTACTAGTACTTTTTCTATCTAATTTACATCTAGCAAAATCGGCATCTGAATATCCTATTAAGTCAATTAGTGAGTCCTTAGAATACCATAATCCTAAAGTTTGTGTACCATTTAAATATCTAAGGATTCTTTTAACTGCATTCAAGTGTGATTCTTTTGGGTTTGATTGAAAATGAGCACACAAGCAAATACTAAACATAATATCAGGTCTACTATCAGTTAAATATAACAGAGAACCAATCAAGCCTCTATAAAATTTTAAGTCTACACTTTTACCTTCTTTGTCCTTGTCAAGCTTACATGATGGGCTCATGGGTGTGTCAATTGCTTTGGAGTTCTCCATTCCAAATCTTTTGAGTAATTCTCTTGTGTACTTGGTTTGAGTGATGGAGATTCCTTCTTTCGTTTGTTTGATTTAGAATCTGAGAAAGAATATGAGTTCTCCCATCATGCTCATCTCGAACTCCCCCTACATGAGCTTTGCAAAATCTTGACAAAGAGTGTCATTAGTAGACTCAAAAATAATGTCATCAACATATATTTGTATAACTAATATATCATCTTGATTTCTTTTAATAAAAAGAGTTGTGTCTATATTTTCTTTTGAAAAATTATTATTAAGTAAAAATTTACTTAGCCTTTCATATCAAGCCCTGGGTGCTTATTTTAAACCATATAGAGCTTTATTTAATTTAAAAAGGTGATTAGGAAAAGCATGATTTTGAAAACCTGAAGATTGTTCTACATAAACTTCTTTAGCGATATATCCATTCAAAAAGGTACTTTTGACATCCATTTGAAATAATTTAAATTTCATAAAGCAAGCATATACAAGTAGAAGTCTGATTGCCTCTAATCTAGCAACAGGTACAAAAGTCTCATCAAAATCAATTCCTTTTTCTTGATTATAACCTTTTGCAATCAATCTTGCTTTATTTCTTATCATATTTCTATGTTCATCTAATTTATTTCTATATACCCATTTTGTGCCAATTATTGAATAATTTTTAGATCTTGATACTAAGGTCCATACATTATTTTTTTCAAATTGATTAAGTTCTTCTTGCAATGCATTAATCCAATTATAATCTTTTTCAGCTTCGTCTATAGTTTTAGGTTCAAGATGAGAGACAAAAGCAAAATGATTGAGTGCATCTTTAAGTGAGGAACGAGTTCTTACACCATGTGTAGGATCACCAATGATTAGTTCCTTGGGGTGATTGTGATCATACCTCCATTCCTTGGGTAGATTATTTGTACCTTGAGGTTCTTCTTATCGTTCTTCACCTTCCTCATTTTGTTTGTCTTCAAGTTCTTCATCATCTTGAATTATTGAATCTTTTAGATTGATCTCCTTTATTCCTTTTATAAGAGGATCTGCATCATCAAAATCTTCATTCTTCCTTGAAGGAAGATCGTTAGTTTCATCAAAGACAACATGTATTGACTCATCTACTACTAAGGTTCTTTTGTTGAAAACTCTAAAGGCTTTGCTAGAAGAGGAGTAACCAAGAAAAATTGCTTCATCAGATTTTGCATCAAATTTTTCTAGTCTTTCATTACTGTTATTTAACACAAAACATCGGTAACCAAAAATATGAAAATATGCAATGTTTGGTTTTCTTCCTTTCCAAAGCTCATAGGGAGTTTTCTTTAAAATTTGTCTAATTAAAGCACGATTCAATATATAACATGCTGTGTTAATAGCTTCCGCCCAAAAATATCTTGGAAGATTGCTTTCACATAGCATGGTATGGGCCATTTCTTCAAGGGTTCTATTTTTTCTTTCTACTACTCCATTTTGTTGGAGTGTTCTAGGTGCTGAAAAGTTATGTCTTATTCCTTTTTCATCACAAAATTTTTTAAAATCTTGATTTTCAAATTCGATTCCATCATCACTTTGAATATTTTGAATTGAAAAACCTTTCTCATTTGTGATTTTTTGATAAAATTTAGAGAAAACTTGAAAAGTTTCATCCTTGTGTGCCAAAAAAAAATCCATGTAAAATGGAAGAAGTCATCAATAATTATAAAATCATATCGTTTTTCTCTTAGACTAGTAGTTCTAGTAGGTCCAAATAAATTCAAATGCAATAATTCTAATGGCCTAGTAGTTGAAACAATATTTTTAGATTTGAATGAAACTCTTGTTTGTTTACCTAGTTGGCATACATCACAAATTCTATCCTTTTTCAAGTTCAATTTAGGTAAACCAATAACTAATTCTTTCTTAATGAGTTTTGAAAGTGAATGCATGCTAATATGTGCAAGCCTACGATGCCAAAGCCAACTAGTCTCATTAATCTTGGTATTCAAGGATACTAGGCATTGCATGTTTATTTTGGATAGATCATTCAAATCTACCATATAAATATTATCATGTCTATGCCCAACAAATTTAATGCCTTAATTAACAGGACTAGTTACAATGCAAACAGAAGATTCAAAAATAACTTTGTATCCTTTATCACAAAATTGACTGATGCTTAATAAATTATATTTTAAACCATCTACTAATAAAATATTTTTAATGTACTTGGAGGGAGTAATACCAATGTTACCTATACCGATGATCTTTCCTTTATCATTGTCTCCAAAGGTGACCATCCCTCCATTTTTAGCATCAAGTGTGATGAATTGAGATTCATCACCAGTCATGTGTCTCGAGCATCCACTATCAAGATATCATTTTTGGTTTGTTCCTTGGGATGCTAGACACACCTGTAAGCAAAAGTTAAGTGTTTACTTTAGGTCCCAAGCTTTCTTGGGTCTTTTTTGGTTAGTCACAATGGTTCATTTTGGAACCCATATTTTTTTTGCATTAGAATTTAAGAATTTGTTAGACAGACAAGTGTATGACATGACCTATTTTACCACATTTGAAATAAGTAATGTTTGAGAACTTGTTGTTTGAAGAGTTTACATAGATATTTTTTAGAAACTTTTATTTCTTTAAGGGGTTGTAACCAAGACCAGCCTTATCATAAACAGCCTTTTGATTTTCAAGAATCATATTCAGTTTATTAGAACTTAAGATAAATTTTTCAACTATTAATTTTAGCTTGGCAATTTTATTCTTTAAGTTCAGATTTTCTTGAAGCAGGATAGATTTTTTATTTGAAATGTTCTCATTTTATTTTAGTAAAGATTGATTCTTTGATTTTAACTCTTTGTTCTTTACCCCTAGCTTCTTTAGTTCATCAATTAAATCATAAAAAGCTTCATGAAGTTCTTCAAAGGTAAAGTCAACAGGAGTATCAGAATTTACCTCATTTTCATATGCCATAAGGCACAAGTTGGCTTGTTCATTTGAGTCTTCTTCTTTGGAGCTTGACTTATCACTTCCACTCCAGGTAGTCATCATGGCCTTCTTCTTGTACTTTTTGGGACCCTTCTTCAGTTGTGGGCATTCAGACTTAAAATGTCTCAGTTTCTTGCATTCATAGCAAATAAGAGGTTGGTCTTTATCCTTTTCTTTGCTATATTCCCTTTTTATGGGTGGCCTCTTCCTCATTCCTTATTTTCTTTTCTTCAAAAATTTCTTAAACCTTCTAGTAATGAGAGCCATTTCTTCATCCTACTCTTTATTTTTCGTATCATCAGTTTCTTCATCAAGTTGAGCCATGGATTTGAGGGCGATTATCCTCTTCTTTTTGACTTCTTCTTCTTGATGTTGTTTCATGCTCAGCTCGTGTCATCAGTGATCCTAGAAGCTCTTCCAAGGGTAGGATGTTCAGATCCTTGGCTTCTTGGATAGCTGTCACTTTGGCTTCCCAAGTTCTTGATAAGGACCTAAGAATCTTCTTCATGAGGTCACTGTTAGAATAAGACTTACCAAGACTTTTTAAACTATTTATAATATCAATAAAGCGAGTAAACATTTCAGTTATAGATTCATCATGCTCCATTTTAAAAAGTTCATATTTATGCACAAGCATGTTAATTTTGGATTCTTTCACTTGATTAGTTCTTTCATGAGTTACTTCTAATCTATCCCATATTTTCTTAGCAGACATGCAAGTTGAAATACGATTGAATTCATTTGCATCTAAGGTACAATACAAGACATTCATGGCTTTAACATTTAGTTGAGCCATTTTCTTATCATCCTCATCCTATTCTTTTTCGAATTTGGTTGATTCCATACCATCAATAATTTTAGTGGGTGTGTGTGGTCCATTTACTATGATACTCCACATATCATAGTCAAGTGCTTGAATGAAGATTTTCATCCGAGCTTTTCAATAGGTATAGTTTGCCCATTAAAAAGTGGAGGTCGGTTAGTGGACTGCCCCTCGACTAGAGAAGTGCCAACTTGAGTTGCCATAGATCTTTAGCTCTTTGATTGGTTAGATCAAAGTAGGACTAGAGCATCGAGTTCTGATACCACTTGTTGCCCAGCTATGCAACCTAAGAGGGGGGGTGAATTGTGTTTCTAAAAAATTTAAACTTAACTTACAACTATGAAGATTATTTAACAAGAGAAAGATAAGTATGGAGAGTGTAATTTATGCAAGGGTAATAGTTGGATGCAAGAATGTAAGAGAATAAAGAAGTTTAAAAGGAAAGCAATTAAGCACAACACAAACAAGAGGATTTATAGTGGTTCGGTGCCAACCTTGCACCTACATCCACTCTCCAAGCTCCTACTTGGGAATTCCAATCCACTAAATTGTATTCAACCTGAATACACTCGTCAGAACCTTTAACACTAGCTATTCCAAGCTAGAACACTTATTTTTCGGGTACAAGCCAACCCAATACAATCTGATTCAGGTTCGGATCAACCTTCCCACATTTTGAAACCCTTTCAAAATAAAAAATAATGACACAAAAAGAGAATTATAGTTAATAGCACAGAAATACAAATGAAGCTCCTTTAATGAGCAAATAAAGCATTAAATACACTTTACACAATTTGAAGGAAGCTCTTTCTGATTTTCTCAAGGTAGTTAGAGACTTGAATGAGCACTTGAGGAGTTGGTGAACTTGAATTAAAAGCTTCTTGAACGCTTTAAGTGGGCTCTTGCTTAGGGTTGAACAGAATGCTTGAAGAACTTTTTTCAAAATTTTCCTCTATTCTTCTTATTTTTGATTTCCTCCTTTAAGTTCCTTTATATAACTTCAAATAATGGTGGAGAATAATCTGGACTGAAATAGAGTCGTTAGAGCACATTAAATGAGCATTAAATACAATTGAAACGGGTTAAAAACTAGCCATTGCGGAATTTTTTCATCACAAGGGTCGACTCATAGGGTCGACTCATGCTCATGGGTCGACTCATAGGGTCGACCTCTGTGGATCAGAATAAAAAATGACTATTCTGTAATTTTGGCCTGTGAAGCAGCAGAGGTCGACTCATGCCAAGGGATCGACCCATGGGGTCGACTCACAGAGAGTGCCAGCCAAAATTTCAGCGTGTCGTTCAGCCTTTTAAGTCATGAGTCAACTCATGGGGTCGACTCAAAAATAAAAATCTGGTTTTCTTACAAAATATACTTCCAAAAATATTGAAATTTCCTCCAATAGATTGTACGTCTTCAGTTCTTGCTCTTGAGGCTTCTGAATTAGATCTTAACAAAATTACGATTTTGCCCCTGAAATGCAATAAGTATTTTTTCAAGCCAAGATCATTAGTAATCTTCTCAAATGCTTTGTAATCATCAAAATCAATTCAAGGAGCAACACCCAGGATTGTCTGCATCTTTGGAGGTGGTGGCAGCTCGATTCACACCTCCATCAAAATCTCTCTCCTAGAAGTATTCAAAGGAGTAAGATTGTCGAATCGCCTCGGAGGTGAACGATTCTTCTTCGATGAAATATTCCTTCTCCTTGATGGGGATCTTGAACAACGGTGATTTTCACCATTTTGTGTGGGCGAGGGAGCCCCATTCTGCTCTTGATTCCCCACAGTTGGGGTTATTTGGATGGTTTCTTCCATCAGAGAATCTTTCAATCAAATATATTTCTCTGTCCGAGCTAGTATTTCTAAAAAATCTCGAGGAAAGTCTTCAATAGTGACTTTTTGAAGTCATCCATCAACAATCCACCCTTCAAGGTGGACATTGCGATCGAATGATCTAGGTCGTAGACTTCCAACATAGCTCTATTGAACCGAGCTATGTAAGATCGAATGGACTCGCTCTCCTTTTGTTTGATGGTCTAGAGGTAGTCTGAGTACTTTTGTTGTCATCAACTGGTGATGAAGTGGGCAGTAAAGGTTTGACTCAGCTATCAGAAAGAGTGAATAGAAGTCAGCTTCAAATTGAAATACCAATGTCGGTCCACCCCCTTCAGAGTAGAGATGAAGGCTCGGCATAGGATAGCATCGAAGGCTTCCTGAAAGAGCATGATCGCTTGAAAGCTGTTGACATGATCAGTGAGATCTGTGGTCCTGTCGTAGCTTTCTACCTATAGAATCTTGAAGTTTGGTGGGATAAGTTCCTGAACGATGTGCGCCACAAAAGGCGGTTTAGAATCGAACCTATCGGATGGTGCTAATGGATTATTGCAAATCTGTTAGATCTTTCGATCCATTTCTTAAAGTCTTCGCTCAACCTTCACATCTTGATTGTGTTGGATTTCGATGGTGCAGCGGAAGGATTAGGTGTTTAAAATTTTTATTCAAAACATCCGATGCACCAAAAATCTCAATGTCCAAAAATCCTTGACTATAATAATCAAAGTACAATAAATATAAATTAGGATAAGAAGAATACCTGTAGTGCTAATCCCAATTTTCATAAGGTGTCCAAGTATTCGTCCTCCAATGGTGATCCACATAGAAACTGAACCAAGGACAGTGCTTTTTCTTCACCTTGCTTCAAGAGTTCTAGCCACTAGAACTTGATTAGCCTCATACCGGTCAGATTTCTCCAAGAAACTGACTCCACCCTCTCAGAACCTCCTCTGAACTTCTGATCCTCCTTCTTTAGGTCCCTCACAACCTTTGTTAGGATCAGATAAGGCTTTGTCTTAAATTTCAAATCTTGTCCTAAAACTAAGATATGTTGTAAGAAAGAAAAGAGAGCAACAGAGATAAAATTAAAAACTCTTTTTGAATCCATCGAATACCCAGTGCCCCGGCCAATTTATAACCACCAGAGGGACGCCAAAGGAGAGGGACATGCCTTATCCAAAAGGCCTATCTGATCTGATTATTAGAGATAAGAGTTTCTTCAAGTAGAAGGACTCTTATCAATGATACGTTGATCAGCACCCCGCTCTGCACGCATGCAACCAAAGAAGGGATGTGAAATCAATGATACGTTGATTAGCACCCTGCTTTGCACATGTGCAACCAAAGAAGGGATATTTTCACATCCCTTCTCAAATTAAAAAAAATCTTAAAAAATCCACATTGATAGAGGATTCAATCTAGACTCCAAAAAATTAAAAATGGTGATAAAATTCTTACAAAAGGATATGTTCTTATGTCCTTTCATGCGAAGTCTGATCACCCCACATGCAGGCATAAGGAGGAACTTATGGCATCCATTTGGCATTCAGATATGCCTGGAAAAATTCCATAAAAATCAACAAAAATAGCATATCAAATGTGAAATGTTATCACTAAAAATAGTTCCATTTTGAAAGCATTTGATAAGGAGAAAAACTCTCCAAATCTCAAAGAGATGCGATGCTTCTGCATGTGCGTGTGAGACTTCCTTCATTTTTTTAATTTTTCTCCACCCCAAAAATTTTAGAAAAAATACATCTCATGCTTTGAGATGTGCATCAGAGGATGAAGGGTAATGTGGGATACCATAAATATTTTAATCCTATGCTAAAATAATTTTTTTCTTCTGCCCATGCCAACACTTGTACGCAGAACTTGTTTTGCACCAAGAGTCCACCATAACTTGGACTCTTCATAATTGGCGTTAACATAGAATGTGGTGCCCCACTTTGGGCTGCTTCTAGGTGACATGACCTGACCCAAATATCTACCAAATTAGCCTATCTAGTTAGCAAGGGATGGGACCAAATTGGTCTCCAAAGGAGCAAGGGTTCCGCACGTGCTAGCATGCTTACCGGAGCCCTGATTGAATCCAAAATTCCAATCAACCTTTTTTAAAAGGATCTTTGATTAATTTCTATATATGTGTGACCCATTGGATTCCACATCTAGCCAATAGTAGGTCCGAGTATAAGTTGATCAAATTTGATTAGATTTTAATCTAATCGATTTAGGTCCAATCGAGCTAACCCGAGTTCAACAATTAGAATCTTTTCTAATTGATGATCAAATTAAACTCTTTAATTTGATAAAAAAATTTACAAGTTAAGATTGACATCTAGCAATGTATCATAACTACCCAAAAGATATAAAATTTGATAGAAATATCAAATATACCCTTCAGTGATAAATTATCATGCAATTCAATCCTTCGATCATCCTTGCACCCTGAATATGTTCATGAGTATGAAATCATGTCAAACTCAAATACATATTCATATCGATTCTCAATTAACCAATGATAAATTCAATGAAGAAGCATTAGAAACTCTTTCTAATCTTCTTCCTATTTTTGATCAAAAGATTTTTCTCAAGTCATCTAGGATTGAGAATATACAGGATGTGATCTCCTCTTACTAGGAGTGATCGATTCCATATTGATCTACTCACAACCTCCATACACACTCCACCATATCCAGAATACCCCATACATATCTTAATGCCATACCTGGATATGAACCAAAATATGAATTTATGTTCATAAGATTCTATGGTGGTCTTAGGTCTAAGGATCACTTGCATAACTCTCACTTAGAGAACCATCTTTGATATGTAAGTAAGACTTTCATAAGATGTTCTCTTTCATCGAGTCAATTCAGTGGTCTCATTTCTCAAATGAGCACCCACATCTTTGTATTAGTATTTCACATAAGTGGCTAGTGAGATCTGCCACCCTCTCCATCGAGCATACATAGGATGTGCCAGTCTATCTGAAATATTGATCCCCGATTCAATGCTCCTACAACCAGTTATGTTTAAGATTAGGATTTTAGGATTTTAGGTCTCACTAGCATGATCCATTCATGTCTCCTAAAATCATTGTTCTAATCTTTGGGGTTCATCATAATCTTAGACATTATAAGATGCAGCTAATATGATGAATCGATATCTCAAATAATAAATGTTATTTCATGAGTTAAAAAATTATAAAAAAAAAATTTATCGCAACACACTTGCGATTGGCTTATAGGGCACTCTTCTTTTAATCTCCCGCTTGCACTAAAGCCAATCACTTTTGTATCTCATACAATCAGAATGGCAATCATTTAGCTACTGTGGTATGGCCTTAGTGAGTGAGTCTGTTATATTGTTCTTTCTGTCCACTCAATCAAAGACAACATCTTGTCTCTAACGAGATGAAAGCATCTGAGGATGTGCTTGAATTTATAATGAGACCTAGGTTTCTTAGCTTGAATAATGGCTTCAGTGTTATCGCAATAGAGTAGCACTGATTCTTCAATCTTAGGAATGATTTTCAAATCCATGATGAATTTTTCATTCAGACAGCGTCCTTAATGGCTTCACTAGTAGTGATGTATCCCACCTCAGACACTTGAGTCAGATACTATCTGCTGCTTGAAACTATTTTAACTCACTGCCCCATCATTTAGGATAAATATATACCCTGATATTGACTTGGTATCATCCACTTTTCTTTGATTCTCCCTTGGATCAGCCTGAAATCTGATAGCTATGCCCAAAGCATAAGCTACATCAGGCCTGGTACATAGCATGGCATACATAATTGATCCCATAGCCAAAGCATAAGAGATTTCATTCATTCTCTTTCTCTCCTCTAATGTCTTAGGGCACATTTTGTTAAAGAGATGTATACCATGACTTGTAGGCAGGTAACCTCTCTTACTTGCCTGCATATTAAACCTCTTTAATATGAGATCTATATACTGTGACTGGGATAAGCCTAACATTCTTTTAGATCTATCTCTATAGATCTTTATACCCAGTATATAGGATGCTTTACCCAAGTCTTTCATAGAAATCTTATTCGATAGCTAAGTCTTGATCAATTGCATCATTGAGATATCATTCCCAATGAGCAGTATGTCACCGACATACAGAATCAAAAAGATAATAATACTCCCACTTGTCTTCTTATATACACATGGTTCATCCATATTTTTGATAAAACCAAACTCTTTGACTGTCATATCAAATCGGATGTTCCAGTTCTTCAAAACCTGCTTCGATCCATAAATGGATTTTATTAGCTTGCATACTTGATTTACTCTCCCACTTGAGATAAATCTCTCTGACTGAGTCATATAGACCTCTTCCTCTAGATTACTATTGAGAAAAAAGATCTTGACATCTATCTATCAAATTTCATAATCGTAGTATGCCACTATAGCAAGCAAAATCTGGATGGACTTGAGTATAGCCACTGGTGAGAAGGTTTTATCATAGTCAATTCCTTGCCTTTGACTATAACTCTTCGCCACTAACCTAGCTTTGTAGGTTTCTACTTGGCCATCTACTCCGATCTTCTTTTTGAAGACCCACTTGCACCCTATTGAGGTCACACCCTCAGGTGTATCAACCAAGCTCCACACTTGATTGGTATTCATCAAGTCCATCTCAGATTTCATGGCTTCCAGCCATCTGTCTGAGTCTCTACTCATGATAACTTTCGAATAGGTCAGTGGATCATCATCCTGAATGATGTTGATCACATTGTCATTCTTAATGACAAAATCAAATCTCAAAGGTGCATGATGCACTCTATCTGACCTTCAGAGAAGAGGTGTGTATTGTGGATGTACCTTATCCTTGGGTACTTCTGATTGAGAATTTTCTTATGGTTCAACCACAGATATTTTTGGATCGATTTGTAGATCATGAACTTCAATAAGTTCAATATTCCTCCCACTGCCACCTTCTTGGATGAGTTCATTTTTCAAGAAAGTGGCATGCCTACTAACAAACACCTTTTATTCAGTAGGGTGGTAGTAGTAGTATCCATTAGTTTCCATAGGATATCCTACAAACCTATACTTGTCTGATCCAGCACTAAGCTTACGTCCAAAAAGATTTCTGACATAAGCAGGATAGCCCCAAGTCTTAAGATATTTAAGATTAAGCTTCCTTTCCTTCCATATCTCATATGGAGTACTTGCAACAAACTTTGAAGGTATTCTATTTAATATGTATGTGGCAGTCTCTAGGACATTATTTTTAAAAGGATATTGGGAGATTGGTGAAGCATATCATAGACCACACCATATCCATCACAGTGCAATTCCTCCTTTCTGCTACATCATTTAACTGAGATGGTTTAGGAGGGGTTCATTCAAAGAGAATACCTTTACTTTTAAGATGATTAAGAAATTCAATGGATAAGTATTCTCCTCCTTGATCAGATCGAAGAATCTTGATACTTTTTTCAATTTATTTCTCAACCATACCTTGATATTCCTTGAATTTATCAAAAGCTTTGAATTTATATTTCATAAGATACACATATCCAAACCTTAATAAATCATCTGTAAAGGTAATAAAATAGAAGTATTTTCTTCTGACTTGAGTTGTTATCGGTCCACATACATTTGTATGTACTAGGACTAACAACTCACTTGTCCTTTCTCCATGTCCAGAAAATGGAGTCTTGGTTATCTTACCCATGAGATAAGATTTATAAGTTTCCAATGATTCATAATTATATGGGTCAAAGAATTCTTCTTTGTATAACTTGTTTATCCTTGACTCACTAATATGACCAAGGCGATAATGCCAGAGATATATGATGTTCACATCTTCTTTCTTTCTTTTCATATATTTTTTTTAAATATAAAAAAATATTTTTATTAAGTGTAAGAATTAAAAAATTATTATTAATATAACTACTATCATAAAATTTATTAGAAAAGAAAATGGAGCATCTATTTTCTATTAGCCTTATTTCATAACCTTATTTTAACAACAAAGGTATATAAATAATATTTTTAATGACCTTTAGCATGTAATAACAATCTTTTAATTCTAAAATTTTACTCGAAGATAAATCAAGCATACAGGTTCCCACAACCTCTATGCTAATGGACTCTCCACTTGCGCTATCAAGCTCGAGGTCACCTCTTTTCAGACCTTTGATATTCTATAGTCGCTGTAATGAATTACAAATGTGCAATCCATAGGTGATATCCAATACCTAAATATCAGAGTCTGAATCACTTAATAAAAAATAGATCTGTATCATATACGCATCTTTTTGGTGCTATACTTGTACCCTACTTCAATCTTACAATATAATTCTTGCAATTATACTCTTAATATCCAACTTTGCCATAGATAATATCCATACGGACATCATTGCCTTCTCATTATTACTGATGAGTCTAAGATCAGAAATATCCAGAACATTAGAGTTCTTCTCTGATTTAAACCTAATTTGCAAATTCTTCAACCAATCTACATACTTGTATCAGTCAACATAGTTTTATCTGTGGTATCATGGGATGAAAATAAAGAAGCTATAATGTAGACTTAAATCTATATAAAATAATAGTATAAACAGATCACTCATGTTTGACATGTATAACTAGATGAGGACTTTTAAACTAGTTATGTCTCCAACTATTTTATCAGATACCATAGCCCTCTCCTATGGTAAACGAGATATATTTTATATTTATCTTAGTGGGATTGAGATCCTAATTCCTCATAATGATTTTGTGTTAACACAACAAATCCTTATGAATTCATAGGTAGGAAACTCTTTTCAATTATATCTCATGCAATTCTCAATATTTTATCTTGGCCTTTAAAATATTATTAGCTTTGTGTTAACACAACAAGCTATAATATTTTAGTTAAGTAAGACCCTTCATTTCAATACAGTCAAAATCGAATATAACTATCTTTGTGGTAGCACAACAAAGTAGTACATCCAAAATTGCCGTAAGTATCTTTTATGCATCAGGATTATGTTATATCAATCTTTATGACAAGTCTTATGGTAACACAACAAACTAGCCATAGTTCATGATATAATATTAACCTAGCATGAAGGAAGGCCCCTAGTAGTGTTTAAAATACTAAGCTACCTTCATTCAAGATTCAAACTAATCTAATTGGCTAGAAAAGTATTAAGATTGATAGGGGTCCCTCCGTTGCTTTTCTTAGACATCAATAAAATTGGCCAGACCAGTAACGAAACTAATTAAATAACCACCGTACTTGAAACACTCAGACACCAATTGATTAATCGATTCAAGAAAATAGATTAGCTACTAGTTCACAATACTATGACTTAATATAATTTTTATGATTGTTTTAATGGTCTCAAACACATCCTAATTCAATCAGTCACAATGATGCACTATAATAGTTGTATTTTAATAATCATAACAACTAATCATGGCATCTTATTATATCTCTAAGATATGGAAGTAAAATCATACAATATGATTATAACTAAATATTTCAAGCATATGATATATGCATGAAGTTCTAATAACATGCATGAATATAAAACACTCTTTTCGCGATTTTTCTTCTTAGAACAACACAGTGGCACCCCTACATGCCATAAGAGTACCCTATTGAATATGAAGAGAGGGTCTCTGAACTCTACTTGCTTTTATGATCGGATGGCCTAGTGATGAACCTCAATTAGAGTACTAAGCTACTAAAAAAATTCTACACATACATCATGTATTTTATATTTAAAACATATCTCTAAGACATCAAAGGGTTTGGATGTTCAATCGGGTTCAACCCTTGACCCGACTTGAACCAAACCAAAAATTCATATTTGATCACAATCAAGATAATATTCTAACCTTTAATTATATAGATCAAGGTAGGTTCTGATACTACTATTGGATTTTGATGGTGCAGCGAAAGGGTTAGGTGTTTAACATTTTTATTCAAAATATTCGATGCATCGAAAACCCCAATGCCTAGAAATCTTTGACTATAATAATCAAAGTACAATAAATATAAATTAGGATAATAAGAATACCTATAGTGCTAATCCCAATTTTTATAAGGCATCCAAGTGTCCGCCCTTCAATGGTGATCCACATGAAAACTAAACCAAGGATAGTGCTCCTTCTTCATCTTGCTTCAAGAGTTCTAGCCACTAGAACTCGATTAGCCTTATACTGGTCAAGTTTCTCCAAGAAACTGATTCCACCCTCTCAGAACCTCCTTTAAACTTTTGATCTTCCTTCTTTAGGACCCTCACAACCCTTGTTAGGATCAGATAAGATTGTCTTAAGTCCCAAAGCATTGTCCTAAAACTAAGATAGGTTGTAAGAAAGAAAGGAGAGCAACGGAGATAAAATTGGAAACTCTTTCTGAATCCATCAGACACCCAATGCCCCAGCCAATTTAGAGCCACCAGAGGGACACCAAAGGAGAGGGACATGCCTTATCCAAAAGGTCTATCTAATCTGATTATCAGAGATAAGAGTTCCTTCAAGTAGAAGGACTCTTATCAATAATGATATGTCGATCAGCACCCTGCTTTGCCCATGTGCAACCAAAGAAAGGATGTTTTCACATCCCTTCTCAAATCAAAAAAATCCTAAAAAATCCACAAGGATAGGGGATTCAATATAGATTTCAAAAAATAAAAAATAGTGATAAAACTCTCACAAAAAGATATGTTTTCATATCCTTTCATACGAAGTCTGATCACCCCACGTGCAGGCATGAGGAGGAACTTATGGCATCCGTTTGGCATTCAGTTAAGTCCAAAAAACTTCTATAAAAATCACCAAAAATAGATTATCAAATTTAAAATATTATCACCAAAAATAGTTCTATTTTGAAAGCATTTGATATAAAGAAAGACTCTCCAAATCTTGGAGAGACGTGATGATTCTGCGCGCATGCACTAGACTTCCTTCCTTTTTCTAATTTTTCTCCACCCCAAAAATTTTAGAAAAAATACATCTCATATTTTGAGATGTGAATCAAAGAATGGAGGGTGATGTAGGATATCACAAATATTTTAATCCCATGCCAAAATAATTTTTTTCTTCTGCCTACACCAACACTTGTACGCAAAACCTGTTTTGCACCAAGAGTCCACCACAATTGGGACTCTTCATAATTGGCGTTAACATGGGATGTGGTGCCCTAATTTGGACTGCTTCTAGGTGACATGACCTGACCCAAATGTCTACCAAATTGGCCTAGCTAATTAGCATGGGATGGGACCAAATTGATCTCTAAAGGAGCAAGGGTTCCACACGTGCTAGCATGCTTACAGGAGCCCTGATTGAATCCAAAATTTCAATCAACCTTTTTTAAAAGAGTCTTTGGCTAATTTTTATATGTGTGTGACCCATTGGGTTCCATATCTAGCTGGCAATAGGTCCAGATATAAGTTAACCAAATTTAATTAGATTTCAATCTAATCAATTTAGGTCCAATCGAGCTAACCCGAGTTCAACAATTAGAATCCTTTCTAATTGACGATTGAATTAAACTCTTTAATTTGATCAAAAATTTATAAGTTAAGATTGACATCTAGAAACATATCATGACTACCCAGAAGATATGAAATTTGATAAAAATATCAAATATATCCTTCAGTGATAAATTATCATGCAATTCAATCCTTCGATCATCCTTGCATCCTGAATATGTTCATGAGTATGGAATCATGTCAAACTCAAACACATATTCATATTGATTCTCAATTAACCAATGATGAATCCAATGAAGAAGTATTAGAAACTCTTTCTAGTCTCCTTCCTGCTTTTGGCCAAAAGATTTTTCTCAAGTCATCTAGGATTGAGAATGCACAGGATGCGATCTCCTCTTATTAGGAGTGATCGATTTCATGTTGACCTACTCACAACCTCCATACACACTCCACCATATCCAGAACACCCCGTATATATCTTAATGCCATGCCTGGGTATGAACCAAAATATGGGTTCATGTGCATAAGATTCTATGGTGGTCTCAGATTTAAGAATACTTGCATAACTCCCACTTAGAGAACCATCTTTGATATGCAAGTAAGACTTCCATAAGATGTTCTCTTTCACCGAGTCAATTTAGTGGACTCATTTCTCAAATAAGCACCCACATCCTTGTAATAGTGTCTCACATAAGTGGCTAGTGAAATCTACCACCATCTCCATCCAGCATACATAGGATGTGCCAGTCTATCCAGAATATTGATCCCCGACTCAATGCTCCTATGATCAAAAATATTTTAGATTAGAATTTTAAGATTTTAGGTCTCACTAGCATGACCCATTCATGTCTTCTAAAACTATTGCCCTAATCTTTGAGGTTCATCATAATCTTAGACATTATAAGATGCAGCTAATATGATGAATCAATGTCTCAAATAATAAATATCATTTTATGAGTTGGAAAATTATAAAGAAAAGTTTCATCGCAACACACTTGTGATTGGTTTATGGGGCGCTCTTCTTTCAGATTGGTATGCGCTTCAGAGCATGGAGGAGATTGTCGGTCGGAGGTTGAATCATGCCCCGACCAAGGACTCAGAGATCGTCATCTCCTTGGCTCTTGAGTATAAACCACTGCTAGTCACTGGTGTAGAGGGATCTGGATTTGATTCATCGACTGTGGTGCCGGTAGAGGCTAGATCACTACCTGAATGACAGTCGTGAGTTGTTGCACCTATTGAAAAAGTAGGTTGAATTGCTCTATGGTCACTACCGTGGGTTGCTACACTGGTGCAAGAACTTCCGCCTTCGCTGGAGGTACGGGAGCAGAGTGATTTATTTCATTCTGCACCTGTCGGGAGGTGGAGGTGTTGGTTTGTTAAGAGAAAGTCCTACGTGGAGCCATCTTTGAGAGCTTCTAACTTGTCTGCTCCTTTTTATAGGACCTGAGATTAGGCCCTTCCTCTATTTATTGCAGCTTGTTTCTGGTTAGCACCGAGAGACAAGGAGGCACAGCACAAGAGCAATCTGCAAAAAAGTCTGGGTCGGAGGATTGTGCTTCGGTGAGGACTCTCTGATACTCAAATCAGAATGCACAAATAGAGAAGCAGAGTTTTAGCTCTCTGAGATGGATTACTTACCTGGATCCTTGGGGTTTGAGTATTTATAGAGGAGACTGTCGTGTAACCATTTTTGGTGGATAGGCTAATTGAATCTGATACGATTATTTGGTTGTGATTCTCAGGATCAGATGGTTATACCTAAAAAATTCTCAAGATCAGATGGTTACCCTCAGATAGTATTGATAGTTATGGCTAGTTGGCACCTACCTTTTGAATCTGAGCCTGATCAATTTGCTTTCAAGGAGGGATCAGAGAGTGTGGCATGTCGATGAGGAGATGGGACTAATAGTTTTTCGATCAAAGCTCGATTAGATGAATTGATCTGAAAGACTAACTGACTCACAGTTCTTATGCTGACCAGAGATTATTCAAATATGCAAACCATGTAGGGATCAGATGTGACTAAAGATCGACCAACTGATTCTTCGATCAAGGGTTGGACCAAACTTTTTTCATCCAGGATAAGGGTAAAGAGCTATCCGACTAGGGGTCGAATCAAAAATTGATCGATCAGGGGTCGGAGCAGGCACATGCCGACTAAGGGTCTGGTGAACCGCAATAATTAGGCCACTTGAGAGGTGCTGATATGGATCTGATGGATCATAATGGGCTTGAATTTTCACACATCATCGGTCCATTCCAAATTATTCCTAACAACAGCTGTTTAGGAAATGCAAAGACTACGGTGCCTCAGCAACCACAATGTAGTCACCACTCTCACCCTTATAGCCTTAGACAGGCTTAGCCAAGCTAGCATAGCTAACCTAGGAACCTCGAACATGATCAATGGAGACACTCTCCAACTCCATAAGCAGGCTAAGATTCCACTCTAAGACATTTCTCTTCCCATCACTCAGAGCATCATTGAGCACAAGATGTTGACATCAATAGAAAGTTTTATGAAATGTTTTTGGCAAATCTAGTCTCTAAAATGGTAGACACAGGCCTAGCTTAACGAGTTCAACTTCAATCTAGACCTATTGTTCAATCAGAAGATAATGAATAAGCCAATCCCACCTCATTTCAAAATGCCTCAATTTGGAGCCTTAAGATTGGACCATCGATCCCATCGATCATCTGGAAAGCTTCAAAATTCTCATGCTCCTATATGACACAATTAATGGTATCCTCTATCGAGCTTTCTCCTCCACTCGTCGGAAAGTGGCCCAGTTTTAGTACTCAAGCCTCTGGCTGGGTTTTATTCACTCTTTCAAGCAGCTCGATTGAGTATTCATTGCATATTTTATCGACAGCAGAAGGTAACACCATAGGTTAGATTCTCTCGTCAACATTAAATAGCATGAGGGAGAGTCCTCAAGGACTTGTAAGTCGCTTCAACATGGCCACCTTAGAGATCGCAACGTAGATCAATCAGTCGCTATATTCATCCTAAAAGATGGACTTTGCAGGTGTCTTTTCCTCTTCTCACTCAAGCCCACTGATCTCGGACACCACCTCAGAGATTCAAGAAGTAAACTCCCCTTGATGCACCTTTATTCTAATGGAGATTGAAGGTTAGGGGTATCTACAATAGTTGAGGAAGATGCAAATGCAATCCCATAAGCAGGAATCAGGGAAGTATTGCTAATTTCACCATGACCATGGCTATGATGCAAAGGAGTGCATACAACTTAGATGAAATTAAGGAGCTCATTTGACATGTAAAACTTGGGTGGTACATTAATGTATAATGAGATCGGGAGGAAATCGAGCTAAACAACAACAGCTACAGAAGATCAAGACATCCAACCTACGGTCGGCATCATCAACACCATTGTTGAGGGGCAAGCTGGCAACTCATCACATGACCCATGCTGAGAAGAGGAAGCAACGACCATGAAAAAGTAGAGGACTAGGGATGTCATCACCTTCTCCAATGCTAATGTATAAGGAGTTCAATCTCCACACAATAATGTGATCATCGTACTTTTAACTATTGTAAATTATGATGTACGTCGCATTTTAGGAGATAATGGAAGCTTTGCTAATGTGTTATTTTATGGTGCCTTCTCTAGAATGAGATGGTCTTTTACTCGTTTAAGAAGACTCGACTCACATCTCGTTGGCTTTTCTGGAGATAC
The DNA here is from genome assembly GCF_000442705.2 of Elaeis guineensis. Classification (NCBI taxonomy): domain Eukaryota; kingdom Viridiplantae; phylum Streptophyta; class Magnoliopsida; order Arecales; family Arecaceae; genus Elaeis; species Elaeis guineensis. Next base: position 61,774,378 of record NC_025998.2, read on the forward strand.
AGTCCCTATTGAAGAGTCATTGCTTTATCAGTGACAATAGGATGGGAGCCACAACAATTGGTCATACTATTGAACTTCTTGGTGGTCAAAATTCCATTAGCCTACAACGTAATCTTAGATTGATCTGGATTGAATGCACTCCAAGCTGTGGTATCTGAAGAAAAAATTATCCGATCGCATCGGATGCCAGGAAGAAAATTGAATAGATTAGAAATTAAAATTTTCATAATGTTTAAAAAATCTTACTTTAATTCATAGCAGAAAGAAGATCAAGATTGAAGAAGTTCCTCAATCGATTTGCTTCACGAGATTCGGATGCACAAATCCTCCACTTCGCACACACGCCAAGCAACGTAGGAGAGAATGATGAAGAACTCTTCAAGTGGGAGGAAGAGGAGACCCTTAAGATTAGATCTTAAGGCTAGGAAGGAGCCTATATGCTATACCACCAAGGGAAGGGAGGATGCCAAGAGGAGAGAGATGCCTAAGGGAGCACGCCAAGAAAGAAGGGATGCCCAAGTGGAGATATCACACCTAGACTCAAGCTTGATTGATTTCTCTCTTTTCCACACCCCTCCTTAAATAGACAAGAGATTCTACATTAAATCAAAAAACATCATGTGTTAGGAATAGGATTCTCCATATTTGAATCAAATCCAAACTTCCTAAAACACAAGGATTTCCAAATAAAGTAGGAGAGGCACCAACTTGCACCTCTCTCTTCATGCCACATGCCCAAAGGTACCCTTCTCCATCTTGGTCAGTCCATACGGTGAGAGAACATCTAAAAAATATGGTGAAATAGATCAAATCAGATTTGATTCAGATTTGGATTCAATTTGAATCCAATTCAAAACTGATTCGAATCAAATTCGAAAGGACTACTGATTCTAATCTAATTAAGATTTTTATCCAAGTCCAACTTGGCTAATTAGCCCAATTAGCCTTAATAAAATTATATCCAATTAATTTAGATCTAATATAAAGTAATTATGACTCAAATCTAATCTCTTATAATTACTTGGAATATTGATTTGATCAATTTTATCTCTGAAATCAAACCTATGCCTCATGTGCAATGCTAGCTGCACATAGTCAATATTTAATTTCATATGATCCATAACTTAATTTTTAATTAAATAAATTTATATATTCAATCAAGTTTCATACCTTCAAATTGAACATATAAATATCTGATTAATTTTTTTCTACATTGTTTGATTTTGCGTATGACTCTATAGGTTTGAACACTAAGCCAGTAGCATAGGAATCACTTTCTATACTAATCGAAGCGACCATCTAACAATAATACCTGACATCTAGATAGATCAAATATTTTTAAAATAATATTCAAGAATCTCGATATATGGTTACCGCATAATTCATCCCTTTGATCCTAATGCTCAAGGTGATCAGGGTTTAATTGTCAACCCTAGAATAGTCTTCTTCATTGTATTTCAATCTTTTTCAAATTTTATAACAGATCACAAGGATTATCCTGATCAAAATTTTACTGGATTGAGATCCAATAATATATTAACTCCTGTAAATTAGAGAGGTCAATCCCACCTGGACTCACACACCGACTTCACAAGCACTTAACTGTACCCAGTAGCCTTCCATCATTGTATTAGAAATACAGGTAGTCTGACGTCAAAGCACTACTAGAGTAATTTTCTAAGGTTGTGGATGTCAGAAAATAGCTAAGATCAAATTGTGGAGGTCCTTGAAGGCCAGCAACATAGCAACACAAAAAACAGCCTTCAAGACTTCAGCAGCCTTGTAAATCCTGTCGGTAGGATTTTTTTCTCCGATTCGAACCCTTTCTTTTCTAGATCTAAAATTCTCCTTTTTAGATCTAGAAGCACTCTTGATGAGACCTCTAAAAAATAAAAGATGGGGGCATAGAACTTCTCTTAGGTGGCCAAGAGGGGGTGCACAAAAGGGGGCTTGCACAAAGGAGGGTGCTAGAAATCTTAGCACCTCCTTTCTTTCTTTTTTGGGATTGGTGGCCAAGAAACCCTAGGATTTCTTGTTGCTAGAATGTGGAGAAGACTAGAGAGAGAAAAAGTTACAGACAAAATAGTTTAGTATTCATTCACTTTATTGAGTCAGAATACAGTGTATCTTTACATACAAGGTCAATATGACCCAACCCAAAAACTCTCCTGGCTAACTCAATATAAGATTGCACTTATCCAAGCCCATGTACACTCATGACTTGACCCAATCTCACAATCTTGAATTTAATCTTAATTCAAATATAAGTTAGCCCCTAAAAGTCCAAAATCTCTGAACCTTAAGATCCGAAAGGCTGACAGTCTTTCATCCTAGGGCTTAAACTAGCCCTAGAAACCCCATGACCATCTCATAGACTCTGGACCTTGGCCTTAGCATTGGTCTCCTGAGTCTTGAGAGCACCATATAAGGCCCAACAATATTTACCTTGGTGCCCCAAGGCCTCAGCCAGCTCTGTCCTATTCATCAAGTACATCAGTGTTACATATTTTCAAAAGCTGTCCTATGGAAGTACCTTCGTCAGTGTATCCACTGGATTCTCCTTGGTGTGGACCTTCTTCAGCTCCACTTTATCTTCTTCCACAAGCTCTTTGATCTGATGATACCTGATATTGATATACTTCATCTTCACATGGTAGATAGAGTTCTGTGCAAGTAACAGTGCACTTTGACTATCACAGTACACCTTGATGGCCTCCTGTGCATGGTCCATCTCCAGTGCCAAGCTCATCAGCCATAGGACCTCCTTTGCTGCTTCCATAATGCCAATATACTCTACCTCAGTGGTGGATAAGGCTATGATAGGTTGCAAGCATGATCTTCATGAAATGGGACCTCCAAATAGGCTAAATACAAAATCTATCATCGACCGTCGGGTATCCACATCTTCATCGAAATCCATATTCATGAATCCTCTTATCAGCCTTCGAACCTCTTTAGATGTGTTGGAGAGTTTTTCAGCACCTCCTCACTGTCTGTAGTAGATGCTGACTCCAACAGTACCCATCAAGTATCTAAAGATCTCCTTCAGTGCTCGTTAGTGCTCTCTACCAGGCTACGCCATGAACCTGCTAATCTGATTCACTGCATGGGTAATATCTGGCCTACAACACACTATGGCATATATAAGGCTCCCCATATAAAGGGTATATGGTACTCTCTGTTGGGAAATGTGTCCCAAAAAGCCAATCGTCAAGCTGTTGACGGTTGAGCAACCAAGTATTGTAATTGATTTGTTAATAAATAAAATATATTTGGCATTTTCATCATAAGCTTTCATCTTCTAATGAACTCCGTTGTTATGATGAAGTCCTTAGGACTATTTAAGTTCGATAAAGAGAGGATTTATCGATTAGTCCTTAAAAATATTCACGACCAAATGATAGGCTGTTAATAAGGACGACAGCTTCTATCGAGCATAGGTCGCTGTAGGCCATATGGGTTGGTTGTCCTGTTAACCAAGGAGTGTGGAGACACTGGTATGGCATACAGGTGAGATATAAGGGTACATCATCATTGAATGTGACCAACTCCAGAGTATTCTACTGTCGAGAATATCTCTGATGGGATATAGGTATAAGTGTCCCTTAGACCTGAGATCGCCTCAGTGACTTGCAAGCAACTCACTGTGCTTTGGTACTGGACTAACTGAATTTCTAATTCAGGGATGGAAGGCTTCTGGGCACAGTCAAGTACTTGCAAAGTCAGAGTGTGATCGAGATGGGATTGACCACTCCAAGAGTTAGAGAAGAATGAGTCGCTGTATTTCAATTTAGCAAAACCTTGGCCAGGATAATCCATCAGATGGATTTGATATTTTGAAATATAATGTGGACAAGCTGATCAGAGTTGACAGTTAAACTCTGGGGTGTCCTATGATCATTTTGGTCAAGGAGATGAATTATATGAAAACTATATCCGCATGGGTTCTAAGGATGTTGTTCTACACATTCGACCTATCCGATCGTCGGGTACCATTGCTAGATGGTCACTTCGATTGGTATAGAAATTTGTTCCTATGCTACCGGTTTAGGTTCGGACCTATGAGGTCACACACATTAGAGTTCATGATCCGATCAGATGGTTGATCAACGATTAAGAATCGTTCTAGGGTTAAATGATCAATACGATTGACATTTAACCCAGTGCAAGTGTTGCAGGAGGATCGATTAGCAATTCGATTGCTAATTGACTTAATTTGATTAAGCCAATGGGTTGAGATTAAGTCTAATTAAATATGATTTAATTAGATTTATTTTGGGCTTGATTGGATCAAGTCCAATTGATTTATTGGATAAGCCAAGTGCAAGGAAAAACTAGTCCTAGTTCAACTAGGACTTGGGTCAATCTAATTTCTAATTTGATTAGAAAATTAAATCAGATTTAAATCTAATTTAATCTGATTAAATTATATTTTTAATTGGGTTAAGATATATTTTAATTGGGTTGATCTAATTTTGATTTGATTTGGTTTGGGAAACCAAATTAAAACAAGTCATAAGACTGAATCCTAGTAAGACTAGGATTCCACCTTGCGCCACATAAGCCTTCTCCACGCCCTCTCTCTTATTCAACGCCAATCTCTACTTATTTTGTGTGACAAAAGCCCTCTCTCAGATCTCTCCCACGTTCACAAAAGGTCTCCTCTCTTCTTTCTAACATGGAAGGTGGTTTGGATCAAATCTAAAAGGAATAAGTTTGGATTTCGAATTCTATGAGATAGAGTTTTAGAAATCCAAAACTCTTTCAATTTTGCACCGAATTTATCCAAATTTTTTTTTGTAATTTTCATGGCTTTTAAGATATACATTGTGCACCCTTTTCTGATGATCCATGCATGAAAATATGAAGGAGGTGCTCAAGAGTTGGGCGTCCCTTAACTTGCCATTTTTGGATAAGCCTTGACTAGGTGTTTGACCTAGACAAGGACTCTATCATATCTCTCTATATAAGATGAGTTTCTTCTTGAACTTTTAGGAGAAATTATATATTTGAGATTTCTTTGTACCATCCAAAAATCAGAGAGAAATACCTTTGGGACATGGAGATATAAAAGACACAAGTTTGAGTGTCTAGAGAGAAAAATGTGAAGAAGAAGAGGGTCTTCTTCTTGGGTTTTTCATTTTCATATCTTTCCTCCCTCCATCTTGAGTTTCCTGAGAGTGTCTCAGATCTGAAACTCCTCCTTCTACTTTCCATCTTTGGAAGAGTCCAAATTAAGAAGAAGGAGGCACCTGATCAACCATCAAAGAAGGATCAGCACAGTACTAGCATACTATGCTGATTTCCTGAAGCAGGACTTCTGATCGAGATTCGTGGGCTCGTGTGGATGACTCCTAGAGGCTGGACGCATGTGCGGCTTGCAACATCATCCTCAAGCCCAGATCAGCAAGGTTAGAATATCTAACTTGCAAGGTAATAGATCTGATCTATTGTTTAATACATACATTAGATCTAGTATAGAAACATGTTGATATGATCAACATGTAGTTCATGCTATATTTATATATTTTAATTTTTGATTTAATGCCATGTAATAATCATGTAATAGGATCTTAGATCTAGGGATTTTTTGATCTTAGAAAATAAATTTTGATTTATTTTAGTCTTCCGCTGTATGATCTTGAAAAAGTTTCAAGATCTAACCCTCTTTTTCAAGATCTAACCCTGAAACCCTAGATCTGGTTCCTTCAATTGGTATCAGAGCCAAGGTTCTTTATTACATGATATTTATACATACTTAAATTATTTTTTAGATTAGATCTAATTTATAATCTGATTATTAAATCTGAAATTAAAATTTTAGATCAATCACAAACTGCAAGGTTGTCCTGCTGTAAGGTTTACCCCTTACAGTGCAAAGGTTGTCCTAGTTTGTGTAGATCTATCTTTAATCATAAATTTGTTAGATATGATCTAGATTAAATTTATGATTTATTAGATTTAAAAGATGTTTAAATCTGAAATAAAATCTCTTTGTTAATAATTTTTGTGCAAAGAAATTGTTTAAAGTTGAAATTGTTTCAATTACATGAAGCTGTTTAGATTAGATCTAAAGTAGTTTCATGTTTATTTCACTTGCATCTTGATTATGAATCAAACATATAATATGATTGATAGAATCATATTATAAAATTATTTTACAAATATGAAAATTATTTTTTGAAAAGCCAAACCCAACCCTCAGCCCAAAACTTAATTAAGAATTAAGAAGTTGTTTGAATAGGTTCTAGGATTGTGAATTGAAGAACCTAAGACACAAACCATAACACATTGGGTTAATGGGTTAGCGGGAATTAGGTCCATTAATTGGGTTAGACCTATGGTTAGATTGAAGATGGACTTAATTAGAGAATTGACTAAATCTAATCAATTGTTGTCTTAGATTAGGTCAAGGATTCTCTAGATCAATTACAATAGTTGTAGTTGGTCAAGTCTATGTCTTTAACGAGAACCAAATGGACTTGATTCTTGGCTAAGCGGTCTAGCATGAACTGTTAGGTTGATCTAATCGAAACTAATTAAACCAGTTGGTGTCTAAGGTAAACCAGACCGGTGGTTTTTAATTGGGAGCCCGCTTACCTGGCCATTTCTGATGGTGTCTAAGGCAAGCTTTGGCAGACCCTCCCACTGATCGAACTTACCTGGTCTCTTGATGAAATTATATTTTGATCGGATCACTTGACTATTCGAGCTGACCCATGTCAGCTAGGTAAATCAGTGTGACTGATTTAGGTGCTCCTAGACCAGCCCTGGTCTCCCTTAAGCTGACTTGGTGAAGCCAGTGGGAGGATCATGATAAGCTGGTTCATCTGACCTCATCCTCTATATTATTTAAATCCTCTAAAATTATTAGGTCCTTAAAATGACAAAGTTATGGAGATAATTGAGTCATAGCCTCCCATTAAGGTGTTTGATAATGAGTCCATTAACTCAATAATCATTGCAGACCCAAAGGCCTAGTGCTTGTTGACTAATGGAATTATCACTCATCATTTGACTACTTGGAAGTGTCTCTCTAATGGTGGTTAGGTGAGCCAACCAAAGTTGGGCTTAATCATTCGTTGGTTAGATACACCATGTATGATCATGTTAATGGTTGGACCTAACTGGATCCTTACAGTGGAGGCCAAAGCCTACTGATGAAGTTTCTAGGGCAAAATTAAAATTACTAGAAATTATTTAGAAAAATAATTGATTATGAACGTACCCCTAGATGTACATGGGTTGGCCAACCAAAGTTGGGCTTGTGTGCAGTCTAAGTGGATTCTAGTACCCGCTAAGGAATTAGGGTAATTCCTTGAATTGGAGGTAGAGGCTACCAATTCGAATAAAATAGTGGGAGAAACCTTTTGATTAAAGTCTAAATCTTTAGGTTTAATGAATCAATTACTAATTAGGTTATGGTTCTCCTTTGTGTAAATATGGCCACTTTCCTAACGCTCCAATCATTGTTGGACAATGATAAGTTGGTGGGACCCAACTTCGGTAGCTGGTACCGAAAGTTGAAGATAGTCCTGGAGCATGAACTGATCCTATATGTGATAATGGATCTTGCACCTGAGGAGCCAACTGTCAATACACGTGGAACAGTCAGAGACACTTACCAGAAGTGGCTCAGTGATCAGACCATGGTGCGCTGTATCATGCTGGCTACTATGAGTGACGAGTTCAGTCGCAGATTCGAGACGGCTCAGCCAAGGGACATGCTTCAAGTGTTGGAGGATGCCTTTGGCACACCCGATGACGTGGAGAGGCACAAGACTAGTTGTGCCATCTTCAATGCCAAAATGCAGGATGGTGCCTCTGTCACTGATCATGTATTATACATGATCGAGCTGATGGAACGATTGAGCAAGCTCGACTTTTCCTTGCATGAGCAGCTTGGGAAAGATGCAATACTGAACTCGCTGCCCAAGTCTTGTCTCTCATTCCTCACTCATTATAGAATGACAAAGCCTGAAGTAAACTACCATGGGTTACTGGGATTGCTTCAAAACTTTGAGAAGGATCACCAACTCCTCAAGGAGTCGGTGAACTCAATGAACTCAGTGGGAGGTTCATCTTCTGGTTTTCGACCCTTTGAGAAAGGAAAGAAGAACAAGAAGAAGAAAGTGAAGAAGGTGCAAGTTCAGGCTGGGACATCAGTGCAGAGCCAGACCAAAAAGATCAAACCTGATAAGAGTCTATTCTACTGGCAAGCACCCTAGATTAGATAGTGTGTCAGATATCTACTTATGGCACTGTAGGCTAGGTCATATAAACAAGAACAGAATAAACAGGTTGACTCAAGAGGGAATCTTCGAAGTTAGTGATTGTGAATCACTTCCAACCTGTGAGTCCTGTCTTCTTGGTAAAATGACCAAGTCACCTTTTACTGAAAAAGGTGAGAGAGCTACTGAGCTCTTGGGCCTAGTACATACTGATGTATGCGGGCCCATGAGCACCAGTGCTAGAGGTGGATATTTCTACTTCATAACTTTCACGGATGACCTATCCCGATATGGATATGTCTATCTGATGAAACATAAGTCGGATTCATTTGAAATGTTCAAACGATTCCGAAGTGAAGTAGAAAAACAAACTGGGAAGAGTATTAAAATTTTTTGATCTGATCGAGGAGGAGAGTATCTTTCTAGTGAATTTCTCACATATCTAGGAGAGAATGGGATTCTCTCCCAATGGACTCCTCCAGGAACACCACAGCATAATGGTGTGTCTGAAAGGAGGAATCGGACTCTATTAGACATGGTCCGATCCATGATGGATTTTTGCTAGCTTGCCGATATCCTTCTGGGGATATGCACTTGAATCGGCCTGTTATATGTTAAATAGGGTTCCAAGTAAGTCTGTAATTAAGACTCCATATGAGATATGGACGGGACGTAAGCCAGCACTTTCACACCTTAGGATCTGGGGGTGCCCGGCCTATGTCAAACGATTAGTCACAGACAAACTTGGACCTAGGTCTGACAAATGCTCATTCATAGGGTACCCCAAAGAAATAAAAAGATATTTTTTCTACCATGCTGATGAACAAAAGGTGTTCGTCAGCCTTAAGGCAATCTTTTTAGAAAAGGAGTTCCTTGGTGAAGGAACCGTTGCCTCTAAGGTTGAACTTGATGAAGTTCAACAGGTAGAAGGACCGACACCAATAGCTGAACCTGAGTTGGATATGATTAGATCAGATCCGGAGCCCAATATACCTGCACCATTAAGGCGATCTGGTAGAGTACCGCATCAGCCGGACAGATACTACAATTTCTTGATCCGAGATGGTGTCCCATCAAACTTGATGAGAATAATGAGGATCCGATCACCTATATGGATGCTATGCAGAGACCTGATTCCGAGAAATGGCTTGAAGCCATGAAATCCGAAATGGAGTCCATGAAGGTCAACGATGTATGGACATTGGTTGACCCACCTGAAGGGGTTAAACCCATTGGGTGTAAATGGATCTTCAAAAGGAAGAGGGGCGTAGACGGAAAGGTGGAGACCTATAAAGCCCATCTGGTTGTCAAGGGGTATCATCAACGTTATGGTATTGACTATGACGAGATGTTTTTCCCTGTGGCAATGCTCAAATCTATTCGGATAATGCTTGCAATAGCTGCCCATCTGGATTATGAGATCTGGCAGATGGATGTAAAGACAGCTTTCCTGAATGGAGAGCTGACTGAAGAGGTGTATATGATACAACCTGAAGGGTTTACATCCACAGATGAGTCCAAGGTGTGCAAGCTTCAGAGATCCATTTATGGACTGAAGCAAGCTTCTCGGAGTTGGAACATGTATTTTGATAAGGTGATCAAAACGTATGGCTTCATTAAGAATGGAGAAGAGCCCTGCATCTATAAATGGGCAAATGGTCCAGTTGTGGTATTCCTTGTCTTGTATGTGGATGACATTCTCTTAATCGAGAATGACATCCCCGTACTACAGGGAATAAAAGTTTGGTTGTCATCACAGTTCTCCATGAAGGACTTGGGTGAAGCATCCTACATCTTAGGGATGAAGATCTATAGGGATAGATCTAAAAGGATGCTTGGGTTATCCCAGTCCATGTACATAGACACTGTGCTGAAGAGGTTCAGCATGGAGAATTCCAAGAAGGGCTATCTACCGATAGGCCATGGAATTTCTCTCTCTAAGAAGGATTGTCTGACAACTCCTGAAGAGAGAGAGCGTATGAGTAAAGTCCCATATGCTTCAGCCGTGGGATCTATCATATACGCCATGACATGTACAAGACCAGATGTGGCATACTCACTAGGAGTAGTGAGTAGATACCAATCTGATCCTGGAGAAGATCACTGAAAAGTGGTTAAAGCCATCCTTAAGTATTTGAGAAATACTAAGGACCAATGGTTGGTTTATGGCGAGTCAGATCTGAAACTTGTGGGGTTCACAGACTCCAGCTTTCAATCTGACCATGATGACAGCAGGAGCGTGTCGGGTTATATCTTTACTCTGAATGGTGGAGCCATCTGCTGGAAGAGTTCCATGCAGCATACTGTGGCAGACTCTGTTTGTGAAGCGGAGTATATCGCAGCATCAGATGTCGCGAAGGAAGCTGTGTGGCTGAGGAAATTCATCAACGAGCTCGGAGTAGCATCCTCCCTCAATGGTCCGGTCCTGCTCTATTGCAACAGCACTGGTGCCATAGCTCAGGCGAAGGAACCCAAGGCACATCAGCGGACGAAGCACATCTTGCACCGCTTCCACCTGGTCCGGGAGATCGTGGATCGAGGTGACGTCGACCTTCAGAAGATCGATGGAAAAGAGAACCTAGCCGACCCCTTCACTAAAGCCCTGGCAATAAAGGAGTTCGACAACCACAAGTCGAAGATGGGTATTAGATACTGTGCTGAGTGGCTTTAGGACAAGTGGGAGTTGTTGGGAAATGTGTCCCAAAAAGCCAATCGTCAAGCTGTTGACGGTTGAGCAACCAAGTATTGTAATTGATTTGTTAATAAATAAAATATATTTGGCATTTTCATCATAAGCTTTCATCTTCTAATGAACTCCATTGTTATGATGAAGTCCTTAGGACTATTTACGTTCGATAAAGAGAGGATTTATCGATTAGTCCTTAAAACTGTTCACGATCAAATGATAGGCTGTTAATAAGGACGACAGCTTCTATCGAGCATAGGTCGCTGTAGGCCATATGGTTGGTTGTCCTCTTAACCAAGGAGTGTGGAGACACTGGTATGGCATACAGGTGAGATGTAAGGGTACATCATCATTGAACGTGACCAACTCCAAAGTATTCTACTGTCGAGAATATCTCTGATGGGATGTAGGTATAAGTGTCCCTTAGACCTGAGATCGCCTCAGTGACTTGCAAGCAACTCACTGTGCTTTGGTACTGGACTAACTGAATTTCTAATTCAGGGACGGAAGGCTTCTGGGCACAGTCAAGTACTTGCAAAGTCAGAGTGTGATCGAGATGGGATTGACCACTCCAAGAGTTGGAGAAGAATGAGTCGCTGTATTTCAATTTAGCAAAACCTTGGCCAGGGTAATCCATCAGATGGATTTGATATTCTGAAATATAATGTGGACAAGCTGATCAGAGTTGACAGTTAAACTCTGGGGTATCCTATGATCATTTTGGTCAAGGGGATGAATTATATGAAAACTATATCTGCATGGGTTCTAAGGATGTTGTTCTACACATTCGACCTATCCGATCGTCGGGTACCATTACTAGATGGTCACTTCGATTGGTATAGGAATTTATTCCTATGCTACCGGCTTAGGTTCGGACCTATGAGGTCACACACATTAGAGTTCATGATCCGATCAGATGGTTGATCAACGATTAAGAATCATTCTAGGGTTAAATGATCAATACGATTGACATTTAACCCAGTGCAAGTGTTGCAGGAGGATCGATTAGCAATTCGATTGCTAATTGGCTTAATTTGATTAAGCCAATGGGCTGAGATTAAGTCTAATTAAATATGATTTAATTAGATTTATTTTGGACTTGATTGGATCAAGTCCAATTGGTTTATTGGATAAGCCAAGTGCAAGGAAAAACTAGTCCTAGTTCAACTAGGACTTAGGTCAATCTAATTTCTAATTTGATTAGAAAATTAAATCAAATTTAAATCAAATTTAATCTGATTAAATTAGGTTCTTAATTGGGTTAAGATCTATTTTAATTGGATTGATCTAATTTTGATTTAATTTGGTTTGAAAAACTAAATTAAAACAAGTCATAAGACTGAATCCTAGTAAGACTAGGATTCCACCTTGCGCCACATAAGCCTTCTCCATGCCCTCTCTCTTATTCAACACCAATCTCTACTTATTTTGTGCAACAAAAGCCCTCTCTAAGATCTCTCCCACGTTCACAAAAGGTATCCTCTCTTCTTTCTAACATGGAAGGTGGTTTGGATCAAATCTAAAAGGAATAAGTTTGGATTTCAAATTCTATGAGATAGAGTTTTAGAAATCCAAAACTCTTTCAATTTTGCACCGAATTTATCCAAATTTTTTTTTTGAATTTTTGTGACTTTTAGGGTATACATTGTGCATTCTTTTCTAGTGATCCATGCATAAAAATATGAAGGAGGTGCTCAAGAGTTGGGCGTCCCTTAACTTGCCATGTTTGGATAAGCCTTGACTAGGTGTTTGACCTAGACAAGGACTCTATCATATCTCTCTATATAAGATGAGTTTCTTCATGAAATTTTAGAATAAATTAGATATTTGAGAGTCCTTTGTACCATCCAAAAATCAAAGAGAAATACCTTTGGGTCATAGAGATATAAAAGATGCAAGTTTGAGTGTCTAGAGAGAAAAACGTGAAGAAGAAGAGGGTCTTCTTCTTGGGTTTTTCGTTTTCATTTCCTCCCTCCATCTTGAGTTTCCTGAGAGTGTCTCAGATCTGAAACTACTCCTTCTACTTTTCATCTTTGAAAGAGTCTAAATCAAGAAGAAGGAGGCACCTGATCAACCATCAAAGAAGGATCAGCGCAGTACTAGCATACTGTGCTGATTTTCTGAAGCAAGACTTCTGATCGAGATTCGTGGGCTCGTGTGGATGACTCCTAGAGGCCGGACACGTGTGCGGCTTGCAACATCATCCTCAAGCCCAGATCAGCAAGGTTAGAATGTCTAACTTGCAAGGTAATAGATCTGATCTATTGTTTAATACATACATTAGATCTAGTATAGAAACATGTTGATATGATCAACATGTAGTTCATGCTATATTTATATATTTTAATTTCTGATTTAATACCATGTAATAATCATGTAATAGGATCTTAGATCTAGAGATTTTTTGATTTTAGAAAATAAATTTTGATTTATTTTAGTCTTCCGCTGTATGATCTTGAAAAAGTTTCAAGATCTAACCCTCTTTTTCAAGATCTAACCCTGAAACCCTAGATCTGGTTCCTTCACTCTCTTCATCTCTTGAGCCTCCACCTCAGTCTGTGGTGACATCATCTTCAAGAGTCTAAAGTGCCCGACAAGTGGTAGCTCTGTCGGTTTTGCTTCCTTCATCTCGAACCTCTCTAAGACCTTCTTGATATAACCTCCTTAAGAAAAGTGCAGCACCCTCTTGGCTCGATCTTTAAATATTTTTATACCTAAGATCTTCCTCGCAGGCCTCAAATCTTTTATCTCAAACTTTCGAGACAAGGCTGCCTTCAGTTCCTGCACAACCTACCTACTCATGCATGCTATAAGCATGTCATCTACATATAAGAGTAGAAATACCCTAAACCCATCCTTCAAATATTAACATAAACAAAAGAGTCATACTCACACCTGAAAAGCTTGATGCTCCTCACTTAAGAATCAAATCGCTTGTACCATTGCCTCGATGACTGCTTCAGCTCGTGCAGTGATTTTTGCAACAAACAGACTTTTCCTTATGTTCCTGGCTCTCAAAACCCAGGTGACTGCTCCATGTAGATGCTCTCCTCTAGATACCCATGGAGGAATACCATCTTGACATCCATTTGCTCCAGCTTCAAGTCCTAAGCTGCTACGATGCTCAACAGCATCCTGATGGAAGTATGCCTAACGATTGAAAAGAAAACCTCACTGAAGTTGATGCCTTCCTTCTAGGAGTATCTCTTGCCCACTAGTCTCACCTTGTACTTGATACCTCTCTACTCCGAAGGCCTCTCCTTGCATTGGTAAACCTACTTGCAACCAATGGATTTCTTTCCTTGTGGCAACTATACCAATCGCCATATCTCGTTCTTGTGGAGAGACTGCATCTCCTCAAATATTACTTGGACCCACCTCTCTCTATCCTGACTCTACATAACCTCCTCATAGGTGTAGGGGTTCCCATTCACTATCATCAGGGTATATGACATTGTCTTCTTGAAGCCATATCATTTTGATTGTCTGGTGTTCCTTTTGGGCTTATGCAGTACACCTTGATGTCCGTCCTAGGTCCAGCTTGCTCCTATCGGACTCCTAGCTTTTTTCATCCATCTGAGCTCTCTCTACTTATGGAGACACCTTTGGAGGGTGCTCCACCTAAATACCAAGTCCTTCAGATGTACCTACAAGTGGCAAAATAGAATAAGATGTTAGTGTTGTGAAATTCAGTGCAGGGGTAAAATGGTAATTTTAAAATATTTTCAAAATTATGATTTTACAGTGAAAAATATTAATTAATCTAATTAATTAACATATATTTACCCTACACTAGGATCTAAATATGATATACAGCATGCATGCATTTAAATTTGAAATTCAAATTTGAACAGTAAACAATTTACTGTTCTGTGTTCAGAACACAATATCTTTGTGCGGGCAGTAGATCGTCATAATTTGATCATTGTCGGAAGAGTCTGATCATTGTAACATAGCCACACAGTGTGTCTAGCCTCTACGGATCGTCCACACGAAGCTCCTGGTCTGATCGACTCCTCACGAGTGCTAGCTCCTTGTAGAGCCCTTTCGATGGCCGATGCTGATCGAACTCCTTCGATCGATGTTTGTCGATTCTTTGGATGCTCCAGATTGTTAGCAGATATGCTTGAGAGGATGTTGAAGATCTTTCTAAAATTTGATGGGCTCATGACACTCGTAGCTCACCTTCTCACTTCCCGAACCCCAGGCTGAAACCCTAGGGTACACTAAGAAAATCTCAGCACCCTTTTTTTTTTCATTTCTTTCTTTTTTTCTCGGAAGGTTTTGGACCTTCACCTCATGCAGAAAGGTTCCTCACACCCCAAACTTTCTCTCCAAAAATTTCTTAAGCACGCCCCACCTTTCTCCCCTTTTTAAAACAATATCGAACGTGTCTTATCCGCATGAGAGGATAAAGATAAGTGGTTGCACATTTGAATTCAAATCGAGTTTGAATTCAAATGCAAACCAACTCATCCCTATCCACTTATGGCATGAGAAGAGAAGGGTGTGAACTCTTTATGCGTGGAAAGGTTTCACGAGAAATCTTTTCTCGTGTAAGTTATGTGGCGCACAAGATGGATAAGCATGAAGGCACAAGAGATAAGTTATCCATTCAAATTCAAACACGCTTTGAATTTGAATGGTTAACTAATCAGCTATATCCATTCATATGGTGCATAAATGTGGGCATGGGGAGGGCTTTGCATGAGAAAAAATTCATGAGAAATTCCTTCTCGTGAATTCAAATGGGCGCAGTGGATGTGAGGTGGCGCAGGGAGTTTGGGTCAAGGTGGTTTCATTATTTAAACCAACCTAATTGAACCAAATAAGTTAGGCCCATTTAGACTAATTTAAATCCAACTTAATTAGGCTTAATTAGGCTCAATAAAATCCTAATCAAATCAGGAATTGATTAAGCCCAATCCCTGATCAAATCAGGGACCAAACCATCTCGACGATTAGGTCAACTCTTAACCTAATCGGGTCAAACCCAACTGAATCCAATTCAATTGGACTTGATCCAAAAATAATTACTCAATCAAATTGAGTTAATTAGCGATCAAATCACTAATTAAATCTCTCATAAATATTGAGTCCAAATTCGATGGGCAATCGGGTATCAAAATTCATCAATATGAAACCTTGATCGAAGAGTCCCAAACCAGTGGGACTCTTGACCTCGGTACCCAAAATATATGAGACTTGTGATCAGAGAATCCTGATTCTCGATCATAGAGTTCCAGACACGTAGGACTCATAGTATATGAATATTAGGACTCTTCATCAGCCATCAGATCGATAGGAACCTCTAATGTGTGTGACCCCGTAGGTTCGAACCTAAGCCGGTAGCACAGGAACCAATTCCTGTACTAATCGAAGTGACCATCTAGCAATGGTACCCGATGTCTGGATAGGTCGAATAGTCATAATCACAACACTCAGAACCTACGTGAATATGGTTACTGTATAATTCATCCTTTTGATCCCTGTGTTTAGGATGACTTAGGGTTAAACTGTCAATCCTGATTAGATCATCCGAATCGTGTTCAACTCAAACAGTCCTGTGACTCCTCACTTGGACTACCCTGGTCAAGGTTTTGCTAAATTGAAATATGACTATACACAGCTCCTGAACTGGAGTGGTCAATCCCATCTTGACACATGCACCGACAAGTCAAGTACTTGACTACACCCAGCAGCCTTCCATCACTGAATTAGAAATTCAGGTAGTCCAGTGCCTAAGTCCAGTGAGTTGCTTGCAAGTCACCGTGGTGGTCTCAGGTCAGAGGGACATTTATACCCATATCCCATTGGAGCAAATCTTGACAGTAGAGATAGCTCCAGAGTCGGTCACGTTCAGTGCAGATGTATCCTTACATCTCACCTGTATGCCATACCAGTGTCTCCACACTCCTTGGTTAAGAGGACAACCAACCTATATGGCACACAATGACCTATGCTTGATAAACATTGTTGTCCTTGGTAACAACGTATCATTTGGTTGCAAACATGTTTAAGGACTAAACGATAAATCCTCTTTTGTCGAGTCTAAATAGTCCTAAGGACTTTACCACAACACAGGAGTTCATTAGAAGATGACAATTTGTGATGAAAAAATATCAAAATAACTTTTATTAATTTATAATTCATGTACTAATACAACAAAGAGCACAACCGTCAACAGGCTGACGATTGGCTTTGAGATACTATTCCCAACAATCTCCCACTTGGCCTAAAGCCAATCGATACAGTATCTAATACCCATCTTCGACTTGAAGTCGTCGAACTCCTTCACCACAATGGCTTTAGTGAATGGATCGGCTAGGTTCTCCTTCCCATCGATCTTCTGAAGATCGATGTCACCTTGATCCACGATTTCTCGGATGAGATGGTAGAAATGCAGAATATGCTTCGTCCGCTGGTGTGCCTTCGGTTCCTTCGTCTGAGCAATGGCTCCAGAGCTGTCACAGTAGAGTAGAATGGACCAACAAGGGACAGTGCTACTCTGAGATCGATGATGAATTTCTTCAGCCACACCACTTCTTTGGCAGCATCTGATGCAGCGACATACTCTGCCTCGCAAACTAAATCAGCCACTGTGTGCTGCTTGGAACTTTTCCAGCAGACAGCCCCACCATTAAGGGTAAAAATAAATCCCGACACACTCTTGCTGTCATCATGATCAGACTGGAAACTAGAGTCTGTAAACTCTAGAAGTCTCATATCCGATTCACCATAAACAAGCCACTGGTCCTTAGTATTTTTTAAATACTTCAGGATGATTTTAACAACCTTCCAGTGATTCTCCCCTGGATCAGATTGGTATCTACTCACTACCCCTAGTGAGTATGTTACATCTAGTCGTGTACATGTCATAGCGTACATGATAGATCCCACTACTGAAGCATATGAAATTCTACCCATACGCTCTCTCTCTTGAGGTGTTGACGGACAATCCCTCTTTGAGAGAGAATTCCATGGCCTATCGGAAGATAGCCTTTCTTGGAATTCTCTATGCTGAACCTTTTCAGCATAGTATCAATGTACGTGGACTGGGATAAGCCAAGCAACCTTTTAGATCTATCCCTATAGATCCTCATCCCTAGGATGTAGGAAGCTTCTTCCAGATCTTTCATGGAGAACTATGATGACAGCCAAGTCTTTATTCCCTGTAATGCAGGGATATCATTCCCGATTAAGAGAATGTCATCCACATGCAATATAAGAAATACTACTACTGGACCATTAGCCTACTTATAAATGCAGGGCTCTTCTTTGTTCTTAACGAAGCCATACATCTTGATCATCCTATCAAAATGTATGTTCCAACTCCGGGATGCCTGCTTAAGTCCATAAATGGACCTCTGTAGCCTGCACACCCTAGACTCATCTATGGATGTGAATCCTTCAGGTTGTATCATATACACCTCTTCGTCTAGCTCTCCGTTTAGGAAAGCTGTCTTCACATCCATCTGTCAGATTTCATAGTCCAGATGGGCAGCTATCACAAGCATAATCTAAATGGATTTGAGCATTGCCACAGGAGAAAATGTCTCATCATAGTCTATACCATAACGTTGACGATATCCCTTGGCAACCAGACGGGCTTTATAGGTTTCCACCTTTCCGTCTGTGCCCCTCTTCCTCTTGAAGACCCATTTACACCCTATGGGTTTTACTTCTTCGGGTGGGTCAACCAATGTCCATACATCGTTGACCTTCACGGACTTCATTTCGGATTTCATGGCCTCTAGCCATTTCTCAGAGTCAGATCTCTGCATTGCATCCATGTAGGTTATTGGATCATCATCATTTTCATCAAGTTCGACAGGATCGCCGTCCCGGACCAAGAAACCATAGTATCTGTCCAGTTGACGTGGTACTCTACCAGATCGCCTTAAGGGTGCATCAACAATGGACTCCGAATTTGGTCTAACCAAATCCAGTTTAGGTTCAGCTACTTGTATCGGTTTTTCCACCAACCGAACTTCCTCAAGTTCGACCTTAGAGGCAACAGTCCCTTCACCAAAGAACTTCTTTTCTAAAAAGATTGCCTTAAGGCTGACAAACACTTTTTGCTTGTCAGCTAGGTAGAAATAATACCCTTTGGTCTCTTTTGGGTACCCTATAAAATTATACTTGTCAGACCTTGGTCCAAGCTTGTCTGTAATTAAACGTTTAACATATGCCAGACACCCCCAAACCCTAAGGTGTGAGAGTACTGGCTTACGTCCTATCCATAACTCATATGGTGTTTTGGTTACAGACTTACTCGAAACCCTATTTAGAAGGTAACAATCCGATTCGAGCGCATATCCCCAGAGGGAGATCGGCAGACCAGCAAACCCCATCATGGATCAGACCATGTCTAACAAGGTCCGATTCCTCCTTTCAGACACATCATTATGCTGTGGTGTTCCAGGAGGAGTCCACTGAGAGAGAATCTCATTCTCTCCTAAATATATCAAAAACTCATTGGAAAGGTATTCACCTCCTCGATCAGATCGAAGAGTTTTAATACACTTTTTAGTTTGTTTTTCTACCTCATTTCAGAATAGTTTGAATATTTCAAATGACTCTGACTTATGCTTCATTAAATAGACATACCCATACCTCGATAGGTCGTCTGTGAAGGTTATGAAGTAGAAATATCCACCTCTTGCACTTGAGCTCATGGGTCCACATACATCAGAATGTACCAGACCCAAGAGTTCACTGGCTCGCTCACCTTTTCCAGTAAAAGGTGACTTGGTCATCTTCCCAAGAAGACAGGACTCACAGGTTAGAAGTGATTCACAATCATCAACTTCAAGAATTCCTTCTTGAGCCAACCTGTTTATCATGTTCTTATTGATATGACCTAGCCTACAGTGCCAAAGGTAGACTTCTGACACATTATCTATTCTAAGGCATTTACCAGAGGTTTGAACCACATTAACAGGCTGTGATAGTAAGTAAATTTCATTATCCAGTTGTCCAACAAATATTGTGACACCATTCAAAATGATATTGCAAATATTTTCTTTTATTAAAAATTGATAATCGTACATGGCCAAAGGGCCTACAGAAATAATATTTAATAAAAAGCTTGGACAATAGTGACATTCACTTAGAATTATATTACGAGAATTGATTACAAGGTTCATGATTCCTAAAGCTAGAACTGGAACTTTGCTTCCATCTCCAACATTCAGAAACCTCTCACGATCATCAAATCTCCTACTGACCTGCAGACCCTGCATCGAATTTCAAATATGATAAGGGCTTCCGGTATCTAATACCCAGGCAGTAGTATCACAAATGGAAAAATTGCATGGTGTTATCATATAATTACCTTGCTTCTTCTTCAGCCTGTTTGGGTCCAGGGAGGCAATGTATAGAGGACAGTTCCTCTTCCAGTGCCCCTGCTTCTTGCAAAAGAAGCACTCCACCTGGCTCTGGTCGAGCTTGTGCTTCTTGCTCTGACCCTGTGCAGATGTCCCAGCATGCGACTGCACCTTCTTGTTCTTCTTCTCTTTCTTAAAGGGTCGACGACCAGAAGAAGACCCTCCCACAACATTCACCGACTCCTTATGGAGCTGGTGGTCCTTCTCAAAGTTCTGCAGCAACCCCAATAAGCCGTGGTAGTTCACTGCAGGCTTTGTCATTCGAAAATGAGTAAGAAAGGGGAAGAAGGACTTGGGCAAAGAATTAAGGATCGCATCCTTATCGAGCTGCTCGTGTAAGGGAAAGCCCAGTTTACTTAGGTGCTCAATCATTTCGATCATGTACAGTACATGATCAGTGACTGAGGCCCCATCCCTCATCCGAGCATTGAAAATGGCACAACTAGTTTGGTGACTTTCAACATTGTCAGGCATGCCAAAGGAGTCATTCAACATTTGAAGCATCTTTTGTGGCTGGGCGTTCTCAAACCTATGGCTGAACTCATCATTCATTGCCGCTAGCATTATGCACCGAATGGTGATGCGGTCGTTGAGCCACTTCTGGTAAGTGTCTCAGACCGTACCTCTAGCATTCGGGGCTGGCTCCTCTGATGCCAGATCTGTTACTACATAAAGGATCCACTCATGCTCAAGGATGATTTTTAATTTTTGATACCAACTATCGAAATTATATCCCATGAGCTTGTCATTATCTAATATTGATCGGAGCGACAGGGTAGTGGCCATAGCTGCATAAAGGAAAATCAAACCTTAATTAGTATATAAATTATTAATACTAAAGACTTGGACTTTAGTCTAAAGTTTCTTCCAGTATTTTTACGAACTGGTAGCTTCAACCTCCAATTCGAGGAATTACTTTAATTCCTTAGTGGGTACTAGAATTCACACAGACTACACACGAGCCCAACTTTGGTTGGTCAACCCATGTGCATCTATGGGTAGGTTCATAACCAGTTGTTTCTCTAAACAACTTCTAGTAATTGATTTTGCCCCAGAACCTAATCAGTAGGCTTTGGCCTCCATTGAAAAGATCTGGTTAGGTCCAACCATTAACATGACTTGATTTGGTGAATCGGACCAATAAATGATCAGGCCCGACTTTAGCCGGCCAACCTGATCACCATCAGAAAGACTCAAACCAAATTATCATATTATGAATGATAATTCCATTAGTCAATAAGCACCAGGCCTTTGGGCCTCCAATGATTATTAAACTAATGGACTCATTATCACTTACTTAATGGGAGGCTATGACTTAGTTATCACTATAACTTCATCATTTTTAGGACCTAATAATTTTTGAGAATTTCATTAAAGAATAGATGAGAAGAAAATATCCAGCCAATTTCAATCCTCCCACTGACTTCACCAAGTCAGATTAAAAAAGATTTAATTAAGCCAGCATTAGGAGCACCTAAATCAGTCACACTGATTTACCTAATGACATGGGTGAGCCGTAATCACTAAGTGATCTAATCAAAACCTAACTCATCAGGTTGGCCAGGTAAGTGAGATCAGTGGTGGGGATATGCCATTAACTCATCAGAGATCGAATCAATACGAGTAGCTCCCACTTAAGAACCACTGGTCAAAATACCGAACTTACCTTAGACACCAACCGGTTCATTAGTTTTAATTTGATCAACTTAGTAAATAGGGTTCCACCGTGTAGCCATGAATTAAGTTCATCTTGGTCTAGTTAAAGATATGGACCCATTCAACTACAACTATTGGAGTTGAGTCTATAGTGTCCTTGACCTAATCTAATTCAACTTTTGATTAGATTTGACTAATTACTCTAATTTAGTCCATTTCTTTAAGCTAACCTTAGGTCTAACCCAATTATGGACCTAATCCATCTAACCCATTGATCCACAAGTTTATGCAATTGTCTTAGGTCTTAATTCATAATTCTAGACCAACTTGACAACACTTAATTCTTTTAATTAAGTATTTGGGCTGATGGGTCAGGGTTTGGTATTTCGAAAATAATTTTCAAAGTTGAAAGGTTTTATTTTCTGTTCACCAAACATGTTCACTCATTTCATAAATAGATCAGCATATTTCATAAATAGCAATCTTATTGCTAATTACATAACAGAAAATAACTCAATCAAAATAAATCATGAATATTCCTTTAGATCTAATCTAACACATTCATGATAAATTTTACAATTGAACCTTTACAATTAAGTCCTTTCGCTGCTTCATCTGCATGCGATATAATTACAGCGGCACCCCTACTGCCATAGGAGATCCCATCGAATGGGAGGAGAGGGTCTTTAAACCCTATTTTTCTCCTATGATCGGACGGCCATGGCAACCAACCCAATTCGATTACTTGCTACTTGGACCAAGTATATCTAAATATACCAATTTCAAAATTTAAATTTCAAAATTTAAATTTCAAATTTTAAATTTTGAATTTTAAATTTGAAATTTCAACCAAATTTTAAATTTCAAATTTTGAATTTCAATCAAATTTTAAATTTTAAATTTCAAATTTTGAATTTCAAAATTTTGAATTTTAAAATTTGAATTTCAAATTTCAAAATTCAAATTTCAAATTTTGAATTTCAAATTTTTGAATTTTAAATTTTGAATAACTTTCAAAATTCAAATTTTAAATTTAAACTTTTAGATTACAACTTAATCTATGTATGCAAATTCATATATCATATCTTAGAACCTACTCTGATACTATTTGAAGTGATTCAGTGCAGGGGTAAAATGATAATATTAAAAACTTTTTTAAAATTATGATTTTACAGTGAAAAATATTAATTAATCTAATTAATTAACATGTATTTACCCTACACTAGAATTTAAATATGATATACAGTATGCATGCATTTAAATTTAAAATTCAAATTTGAACAGTAAATAATTTACTGTTCTGTGTTCAGAACATAATACCTTTGTGCGGGTAGTAGATCGTCGCAATCTGATCACCGTCGGAAGAGTCTGATCATTGTGACGTAGCCACACAATGTATCTAATCTCTGCGGATCATCCACACGAAGCTCCTGGTCTGATCGACTCCTCACGAGTGCTAGCTCGTTGTAGAGCCTTTTCGACGGTCGATGCTGATCGAACTCCTTCGATCGATGTTTGATGATTCTTTGGATGCTTCAGATCATCAGCAAACATGCTTGAGAGGATGTTGAAGATCTCCCTAAAATTTGGTGGGCTCACGATACTCGTAGCTCACCTTCTCACTTCCCGAACCCCAGGCTGAAACCCTAGGGTACACTAAGAAAAACTCTGCGCCCTTTTTTCTTTCTTTTCTTTCTTTTTCTCTCAGAAGGTTTTGGACCTTCACCTTATGCAGAAAGGTTTCTCACGCCCCAAACTTTCTCTCCAAAAATTTCTTACGCACGCCCCACCTTTCTCCCCTTTTTAAAACAACGTCGAACGTGTCTTATCCGCATGAGAGGATAAAGATAAGTGGTTGCACATTTGAATTCAAATCGAGTTTGAATTTAAATGCAAACCAACTAATCCATATCCACTTATGGTGTGAGAAGAGAAGGGTGTGGACTCTTTGTGTGTGGAAAGGTTTCATGAGAAACCTTTTCTCGTGTAAGTTATGTGGCACACAAGATGGATAAGCATGAAGGCACAAGAGATAAGTTATCCATTCAAATTCAAACATGCTTTGAATTTGAATGGTTAACTAATCAGCTTTAACCATCCATATGGTGCACAAATGTGGGCGTGGGGAGGGCTTTGCGTGAGAAAAAATTCATGAGAAATTCCTTCTTGTGAATTCAAATGGGCACAGTGGATGTGAGGTGGCACAGGGAGTTAGGGTCAAGGTGGTTTCATTATTTAAACCAACCAAATTGAACCAAATAAGTTAGGCCCAATTAGACTAATTTAAACCCAACTTGATTAGGATTAATTAGGTTCAATAAAATTCTAATCAAATTAGGAATTGATTAAGCCCAACCCCTGATCAAATCAGGGACCAAACCATCTCGATGATTAGGTCAACTCTTAACCTAATCGGGTCAAACCCAACTGAATCCAATTCAATTGGACTTGATCCAAAAATAATTACTCAATCAAATTGAGTTAATTAGTGATCAAATCACTAATTAAACCTCTCATAAATATTGAGTCTAGATTCGATGGGCAATCGGGTATCAAAGTTCATCAATATGAAACCTTGATTGAAGAGTCCCAAACCAGTGGGACTCTTGACCCCGGTACCCAAAATGTGTGGGACTTGTGATCAGAGAATCCTGATTCTCGATCACAGAGTTCCAGACACGTAGGACTCATAGTTCATGAATATTAAGACTCTTCATCAGCCATCAGATCAAACTGGAACCTCTAATGTGTGTGACCCCACAGGTTCGAACCTAAGCCGGTAGCACAGAAACCAATTCTTATACTAATCGAAATGACCATCTAGCAATGGTACCCAATGTTAGGATAGGTCGAATAGTCGCAAGCGCAACACTCAGAACCTACATGAATATGGTTACTATATAATTCATCCTTTTGACCCCTGTGTTTAGGACGACTTAGGGTTAAACTGTCAACCCCGATTAGATCATCCGAATCGTGTTCAACTCAAATAGTCCTGTGACTCCTCACTAGGACTACCCTGGTCAAGATTTTGTTAAATTGAAATATGACTGTACACAGCTTCTGAACTGGAGTGGTCAATCCCATCTTGACACACGCACCGACAAGTCAAGTACTTGACTACACCCAGCAGCCTTCCATCACTGAATTAGAAATTCAGGTAGTCCAGTGCCTAAGTGTAGTGAGTTGCTTGCAAGTCACCGTGGCGGTCTCAGATCGGAGGGACATTGATACCCATATCCCATCGGAGCAAATCTTGATAGTAGAGATAGCTCCGGAGTCGGTCACGTTCAGTGCAGATGTACCCTTACATCTTATCTGTATGCCATACCAGTGTCTCCACACTCCTTGGTTAAGAGGACAACCAACCTATATGGCACACAACGACCTATGCTTGATAAACATTATTATCCTTGGTAACAACGTATCATTTGTTCGCGAACAGGTTTAAAGACTGAAGGACAAAACCTCCTTTGTCGAGTCTAAATATTCCTAAGGACTTCACCACAACACAGGAGTTCATTAGAAGATGACAATTTATGATGAAAAAATATCAAAATAACTTTTATTAATTTATAATTCATGTACTAATACAACAAAGAGCACAACCATTAACAGGCTGACGATTGGCTTTGGGATACTATTCCCAACAGTTAGTTATCCAGTGCTATCTTGCTGGACCTCCTGTTGCTCCTCTATGCCATCTCACCTTTGAAGAATTGAATTTTCATCGAAGGTGATATCCCTACTGATGATGACCTTCTTCTCTAAGAGATCCCATAGTTGGTATCCTTTAACTCCTCACAGGTATTCTAAGAACACCATCTTCCATGACTTGGCATCCAATTTACTCTGCTCACCAGCATCGATGTGCACAAATATCATGCACCCAAACACCCTTAGATGGCTCAGCCCAATCTTCTTTCCAAACTATTTCTCCTCTAGACTACCACCATCTAACTTGATGTGAGACAACCAATTCACCAAATAACAGGCTGCATCCATTATATCAACCCAGAACACCTTAGGAAGCCCTACCCGCAGCCTCATGCACCGTGCCGTTTCATAAGGATTTTATTCATCCTCTCAGCTACCTCATTTTACTTAGGAGTTTCTCTCATCGAGAAGTATCTTTTGATGCCACACTCCTCACAAAAAATTGTGAAACTCCTTGCTGGTGTACTCCCCACAATTGTTGGACTACAGACATTTCAAGCTTCGACCTACCTCCTTCTCCACCTCAGCTTTCTACATCTTGAATTTGATGAAGACTTCTGATTTCTCCTTTATGAAGTATGTTAGGTTTTGGTGATGCAGTAAAATATAAATTTTAAAAATTTTTACATGCATTCAAGTATTGAAAACAAGTTTAATAATTAAACTAGACTACCAGAACATAAAAGCCCAAGGAACACCTTGATGATTACAATCAAACAACATAAGCATGTATAACAAGAGAAGATCAGAAACCATATACCAACATGAAGATGATAATTTAGTAATCATGAAATCTCTACAAGACTTCAAAGTAGAAGCCCTCCAATGATGATCCATACGGGACTGATTAGGGCCCTTCCCAATTTGATGTAGTGTTGCAGCCTTCTTCACAAGTACACTACCGATCATTTTTTGTAAGAATAGGTTGCACTAGTGCTTGTATACCTTTGAAACCTCTATTAGGATCACTCTAAAAATTATTTTTCAAATGATCTCACCACACAAAAATCAGATTGAATGTTCAACACTTGAACAATCTAATTTTAGGACAAGCATCACATGCTTTCCTTTTTCTCTTCCCTTTCTTTCCATTTTTCTCTCCCTTTTCTTTTTCTTTTTCACTTCAGATTTTTCTTATCATTTTCATATTTAATCTCATGCCTAAACCACTTTGGATTAGATTATATCCCATATGGGGTGCCCCTTATATAAGGAATGAAGGGGCACCACATAATTCCCAAGGGGCGACAACTCTTGGCATCCCTTAAATCTTACACACAAAAAATAAATTTCTTAGCATAGAATCCAATGAGTATGGCATGGAATAGGAAGAGGTTAACAAGCAGAAAGACTCTTCCTCTATGTAGAAAAATCTAAATGCCATCTGATGGTGCATGGATAAGAGAATGGCATGAGAAACTAAGAGTCCAAAACAATAAGGACTCTTTCATATTCCATGCAAATAGTAAAAGGGCGTCCCATTTATTTTGTGGCATGGAGTTTCTTCCCAGAGAAGGACTCTTCCTTCTCCTTTGTGCCCACATATTCCAAGACACCATCTGATGGCACAAAATCCAAAGGAACATGTGGAATCATGTAAGAAAATTAAGTGGAGTTTGAAAGAAGGACTCCTCTTCTCCAACGCCAAAATTAAATGGGGCGTGACTTAATTTTGTGTGTGTGGTGTTGGTATGGAGGAGGTGGATTTCATATGAAACTCTTCCATAAAAATTAGATCAGTCACCTAACAATTAGATGGTTCAAACCCAATCACATTAGGTCAAGACAACAAGTCAAAGGTTAGCACAAACACCTTTGCACTGAATCCAATTGGGAACTTGGGTTAATTCATATGCTAGCAATTTAATTAACACATTGGATTTGTAATAAATCCAAATAGATTTGATCAAGACCAAATTCTTATTGTGTGTGACCCATTGGATTCCAAATCTAACCAGCAGTGGATCCAGACTCTTGATGTAATCCTAATCTGATTAGATTAGGTCAGCTCAAGAGTCCCAATCAACTAGGACTCTTCTTAATTAATTTTTGAATTAAACTCTTTTAATTTTGACAAGTTCATAAATCAAGATTGACATCAAACAACGTGTCATGACTATCTGAAAGATTTTAAAATTTGATAAAAATATCAAAATTATCCTTCCATGATGAGTTACTATGCAATTCAATCCTTCGATCATACAATATCCCAGACAAGCCATAGGCATAAAATCATGTCAGGCCCAAATAGTTATCCATATGTATCTCGATCCGATGATGATGACTTGATTGATGAACCAGTAGAAATCTTTTTTACTGTTCATCTCTGCTTTGGTCAAAGACTCTCAGAGTCATTATCCTATGAGATCACATAGGATGTTTTCTCCTCCTACAAGAAGTTAATTGATTCCTTGTTGATCACTCACAATCTCCATGCACACTTCACCATACCTAGAATATCTCAGACACATCTCAAAGTGACATGCTAGAGAATAAACGAAAGTAAAGATCTATATACACAAGGTACCATGATGATCTCAGGTCAAAGGATCACATGCATCACTCTCACTGGAGAACCATCTGTCGATATGCTATAAGACTCTTTCAGATGTTCCTTCTGTGGGTCAGTTTAGTGAACTCATTCTCTAATGAGCACTTACATTCTTGTATTAGTGTCACCACACAAGTGATTATGATATCAACCACCCTCTCCATTGAGCATACATAGGATGTACCTGTCTTACCGACATCATCGATCTCTGACTCGATGATCTAACGATTGAAAATATTTTAGATTAGAGCTATCAAGATTTTAGATCTCACTGACATGATCTCATCATGGCCCTAAAATCATTGCTATAATCTATAAGATTTATCATAATCATAAAAATATGATGCAACAAATGATAAAATATAATACCTTATTAATTAAAAATAACTAATATCATACAAATAAGTAGAAAAATATCATAGAAAAATCTTTTCGCATCACTATGCGATTGACTTGTAGAGAACTATTCTTTCAATCTTTCACCTGCACTAAAACCAAATCACCCCATACCTGATGCCTATGTAATCAAGGTGGTGAACACGCTGCTATTGTATTAAAGCTTAATAAACTGGTCCATTATACTATTCTTAATACGAACTCATTTTATGATCAAATTATGAGGTGAAAGTGCCATAGAATGTGTGTGGGTACCTAGTGAGACCACACCAAACTCAGTAATGAATCCTTTCATCAGGCAACTTTCCTTAGCAATCTTTACTAACAGCAATTAACTGAGTTAAACACAGTTTTGCTGTATGAAACTCTTCCAATTCGCTGCTTCTTTAGTATTTTTTAAGTACTTTTGAGAATGCTTTTCATAGTTTTCAGAAAATCCTATCATAGATCTGCCTGAAATCAATAATTATGCATAACTCATAAACCACATCAGGCTTGGTGCATTGAATATATGGGTAAGTAAACTTTTTTATACCCATTCATGTTGAACCCCTTCAATATAAAATCTATATACCTAGATTGAGAGAAGCCTAACATCCACTTACATCTATCACTATAGATGCCAAATCTATTGGATTCTTAATCTAAGTCTTTTTCATGAAAACTTGTGATAAGCATGTCATTGACTGAGTGCAATATCGGGACTAGCTTTCCAATATACTGTATGTCTTCCACATACATAAGAAGTTAGTAGGTCTCTCACTTATTTTCGTGCACACATGTAGTTCATCAATATTTGATAAAATTAAATATTTTGACTATCTCATCAAAAATAGAAGTACCAACTCCTCAATACCTGCTATAATCCATAAATAGATTTACCTTCCCACTAGAGACCAATTTTCTAGATAGTGTCCGACAATAGCAAGCACAAATTTAGATTGACATTCTTGTTAGCAATCTATTGGGTCATACCCATAAGTGCTTCAACCATAGTCCATACTTCGTTGATGTATAGAAAGTTCATTTCGGATGTCATGGTTTCAAACCATTTGTCAGAGTCTCTACTCATGATGATATCCGAATAGGTCAAGAAAACATCATTCACAATGATGTATGGTGTACAGTCATTCACAATGACAAACTCATATTGTGAGTAGTACATTATACATTTAGATTGACCTTCGGTGAGGAGGTGTGTGTCATGGTCGTGCCTCATCAATGGGCACATCTGGTCGAGGATCAACTTATGGACACTGCACAAATTATGATAGTATAGTTCATAGGTCCTGAACTTCTCAAGTTCAATTATCCTCCAACTGTTTTCTTCTTAGAATTTTTTTTTTCAAATTATGGCATACCTAATGATAAAACACTTTTTGTCCAATAGTGTGGTAGAAGTAGTATTACATACTACTCTGTAGGATAACCTATAAATATATATAAACCTGTTCTAGCATAAAACTTATGTACATCAACTTTTTTCATATAAGTTGGGCAACCTATCTTTTTTCATACCTCATATAGAGTACTAGTAACAGATATTGACGGTATCTAATTCAAAATATATGCAGTAATTTTTAGGGTATATCCCCAAGAATGAGATTTGTGAAGCAAATTAGAGAGCACATCATATCTCATATGAAGTATCCATCTCTAGGTCAACATATTATTAGCTTTTGAACATCCATATGTTTAAGACCTAATATCTTACTCGCCTTTTCCCATATCCAGTAAATGGGATGTTGGCCACTTTTTTCATGAGACAAGATTTACAAGTTCTATATGATTTAAAATCATATAGACAAAGAACTCTTCTTTGTATAACTTGTTTATCTTTAATTCACAAAAATGGCCAAGTTGGCGGTGCCAAAGATATGTGACCATCACATATTTTTTTCTTGTTCTCATCAATATGAAGAACAATATCATTGAGTGATAGAAATATAAGACCAAAAATCGATAGCCATAAAATTTATCAGAAGGAGAGCAATTTTTACTCTTTACATTAATTTCAAAACCATGCTACAATAGCAAAAAAATTGAAATAATATTTTTGATAAATTCAGGCATATAACAATAGTCTACTAGTTTCTAAACCTTGCTAGAAGGTTACATAGGTTCCTACAGCCTTAGCATGAATAGACTATCCATCAGTGCCAAAAGCATGTAGTCACCTCTTTTCAACTTTATAGGTCTAGCAACACTTTGCATAAGTAGAACTTCTATGAGGTATCTCATACCCAAAATTCTAAAACTGAAGCACTTAATGATAAATTAGTTTGTATCATATACAAACCATTAGCAGATGCAACTTTTGCATCCTGCTACTGCTTCACATTTGCAAGATAATTCTTGTAATTTATTTTTAATGCTCATCATTACTGTAATGATAATAGATACCCATAGTGAATACAATCTTTATCTTTTTCTCCTAGGAGATATTAAAGAAAGAATCCAGGAGAGTTCATAGGATCAAATTTTGAATTAACTCACTATCCATGATATTGACTTAATCGCATGATTAAGTTAATCTGGAAACATATGACAGTCATACTATCACCCTACCATATCTCATATGTGATTTTTTTTTCTTTATGGTATCATCTCTGATCAAATCAAAATCAAGAGAATAGGAGACTATCTCTTATGTAAAAACTATTCTTAGATTCTTCAATCATTTCATGAATTTTGATCAATTTAAAAATATACAAAAATACTATACAGTGATAGTGAAGATGCAAATATATAAGAATATAAAAGGACTACTCATGATGACATGCACAATTTAGATGAGATTTTTATCTAAATATGTCTCCCACTATTTTAATAAATTTCATAGCCCTTAAGTATGAAAAATGAGAAAACCTATATTTTCTAGTTTCTTAGTGGGGTTGAGATCCTAATTCCTCATAAAAAGCCTTGTGAATAGCACAACAAGCTCCTATGAGTTCAAGGATAGGTAACTCTTTACCAATTACATCTCATGCAGCTCTCAACATAACTTTTGTCTCTAAAATACAT
Source organism: Elaeis guineensis (assembly GCF_000442705.2). NCBI lineage: Eukaryota > Viridiplantae > Streptophyta > Magnoliopsida > Arecales > Arecaceae > Elaeis > Elaeis guineensis. Next base: position 61,806,028 of record NC_025998.2, read on the forward strand.
ATAGTCTTGTGGATAGCATAATAAACTATAGTATTTTAGTTAAGTCATATCCTTCAATCTTATATGATCATATCTGAATAATACTATTCTTATGGATAGCACAACAAGATAGCACTACCAAAATATGCTATAAGCATTACTTAGTCAACATCATATCAATCTCTATAGTAAGCCTTGTGTATAGTACAACAAACTCACTACAGTTTTTGATAAACTCTATTGACTTAGTATGAGCTAAATACTATTAGTTTCATTATGCATCAAGATAGTATCAAATTAGTCTCCACAGTAAGCCTTGTGGATAGCACAACAAGCCTACTATGGTTCTTGATATAATACTGGCTTAGCATGAAGGAAGGCATGGGTAGTGTTCTTAACACTTCACCATTATAACTTGATATAATTTAAATGAAGAATTTAGGTCTCATGCACATCCAAAATATATATATATATAAATGTATCAAATATAATTTTTATTCTAACTACCAGCATGTAAGAGCATATATAAAAAATTTAATAGTTATTGACTTTTGAAAAAATTATTCGAGCCACAGGATGGTTTATGGGTCAAACTCTAGGTGTATTCTAGATTGAACCATCTCATGGTCAATTTTAATGCATCTTAACTCTATAAATGTCTGGTAGTTTAGTCTTCATCTCCATGAAGACTTTCATGAATACTTTATCTTTATCTAAAGATAGAAAGAAATAATTTTTATCTATTTTTAAATAATTTTTTTCTCTAATTTTACATCAATATATAAAAATTTTAATCAACAGTTGAGAATATACAAAAAAAAATTTAGCTAATAATACAATGCATTAGGGGCATCCAGCTCCTATTGCAACTCTTGCAGATGCATTTATATAATCAGCTAACATGGAAGCATTAATGCATACATCCATCACATGGATATACCATAGTCCATAACCACTCAACATATATTTTATAATAATTATAAAATATGATAATTAACATCTCATGTTATCTTAATTGTGATATCATTCATAAACATATCAATAGTGATGTTTAAATATTTGCTCATAAGGCCCATCTAGCATTTTTGATTCGGGTTCAATACTTGACCCAATTTATAATTTTAAGTCAATCATTTGTTATCCTATTTGAGTTGGATTGATCAATTCTTAGGTGAACCTAAAATAATTAGGTTAGTTTAGACTCGGTCAACCATAACTCAAACCCTAATCAAATTAGATAAATGACAATTTGATCAACCTAAAATTAAACATAATTTCTAATCAAATTAGAACTATAAATTTGATTTAATCTATAATCATTAATTCTAATCATATTAGATCAATAAATTATAGTTAAACAAATCCATCGGTAAAAATCCTAATCCATGTCTAATGCATCATTTTCATGATCAAATTTTTTCGGCTCCACACATGCCTTGGACTACAACCAAGATGGAAAACCCACAATGGTGAATGCCAAATAGCATGGTGGTCTGCCTTTGGATCTTAGGTGAATGCATCAAATGCACAAACCTTAAGTTTTGGCAATGTACATCCAATGTATCATTTCAAGACTTCGCACATCATATGCACTGGATTACAATTTCATCAAAAATTAGATCATGGGATCTAATTTTAAACTTATCTCACAAGTCTAAAAACAATGGAGACACATATTCAAGTTTGCTCATGGATTGATAATACTTTATCATTAACAAAAATACATCAAAAACATCAATTAAACATTAATAAAAAAATCTGATTTTAACATAATACGAACTGGATCTAATCCATATCACAATAATAACATGATATTTGATTGAATCAATCAAGGGTGGCTCTGATATCACTGTTGAATTTTGGTGCATAGCAAAATATAAATTTTAAAATTTTTATATGCATTCAAGTATTGAAAATAAGTTTAACAATTAAACTAGACTACTGGAACACAAAAGCCCCATGAACACCTTGATGATTACAATCAAACAACGTAAGCATGTATAACAAGAAAAGATCAGAAGCCATATACCAATATGAAGATGATGATCTAGTAATCATTAGATCTCCACAAGATTTCAAAGTAGAAGCCCTCCAATGGTGATCCACACAGGACTGATCAGGGCTCTTCTCAATTCAACATAGTGCTGCAGCCTTCTTCGCAAGTACACTGTCGATCATCCTTCGCAAGAATGGATTGCATCAGTGCTTATATACCTTCAAGACCTCCACTAGGAATACTTTAGAAATTATTTTTCAAATGATCTCACTACACAAAAATTAGATTGAATGTTCAACACTTGAACAATCTGATTTTAGGACAAGCATCACATACTTTCCTTTTTTTCTTCCCTTCCTTTCCATTTTTCTCTCCCTTTTCTTTTTCTTTTTCACTTCAAATTTTTTCTATCTTTTCCTCATCTAATCCCATGCCTAAAATCACTTTGGTTTAGATTATATCTATATGGGGCATCCCTTATATAAGGAATGAAGGGGCGCCACATAATTCCCAAGGGGCACCAACTCTTAGTGTCCCTTAAATCTTACATGCAAAAAATAAATTTTTTAGCATGGAATCTAATGAGTATGGCATGGAATAGGAAGAGGTTAACAAGCAAAAGGACTCCTCCTCCATGTAGAAAAATTTGAATGCCTTCTGATGGTGTGTGGATAAGGGAATGGCGTGAGAAACTAAGAGTCCAAAACAATAAGGACTCTTCTATATTCAATGCAAATAATAAAAGGACATCTCATTTATTTTATGGCATGGAGTTCCTTCCTAAAGAAGGACTCTTCCTTCTCTTCTGTGCCCACATATTCCAAGATGCCATCTGATGGTGCAAAATCCAAAGAAATGTGTGGAATCATGTAAGAAAATTAAGAGGAGTATGAAAGGACTCCTCTTCTCCAATGCCAAAATTAAATGGGGCATGGCTTAATTTTGTGTGTGTGGTGTTGGCGTGGAGGAGGTGGATTTCATGTGGAACTCTTCTATAAAAATTAGATCAGCCACCTAACAATTAGATGGTTCAAACCTAATCATATTAGCTCAAGACAACAAGTCAAGGGTTAGCACAAACACCTTTGCACTAAACCCAATTGAGAACTTGGGTTAATTCATGTGTTAGCAATTCAATTAACTAATTGAATTTACAATAAATTTAAATAGATTAGATCAAGATCAAATCTCTATTATATGTGATCCATTGGATTTCAAATCTAACCAGCAGTGGACTCAGACTCTCAATGTAGTCCTAATCCAATTAGATTAGGTCAGCTCAAGAGTCCCAATCAACTAGGACTCTTTCTAATTAATTTTTGAATTAAACTCTTTTAATTCTGATGAGTCCATGAGTTAAGATTGATGTCTAGTAATATATCATGACTACCCAAAAGATTTAAAATTTACTAGAAATATCAAAATTATCCTTTCATGGTGAGTTACCGTATAATTTAATCCTTCGATCACACAACATCCCAGACAGACCATGGGCATGGAATCATGTCAAGCCTAAATATCTATCTATATGTATCTCGATCTGATGATGATGACTCAATTGATGAATCAATAAAAATTTTTTCTACTGTTCATCCCTACTCTGGCCAAAGACTCTCAGAGTCATCATCCTATTAGATGACATAGGATGTTCTCTTCTCCTACAAGGAGTGATCGATTCTTTGTTGATCACTCACAACCTTCATGTACACTTCACCATACCCAGAATATCTTCGACATATCTCAAAGTGGCATGCTAGGAAATAAACTAAAGTAAGGATCCATGTATATAAGGTATGATGGTGATCTCAGATCAAAGGATCACATGCACCACTCCCACTAAAGAACCATTTGTCGACATGCTGTAAACTCTATCAAATGTTCTTTCTATGGATCAGTTCAGTGAACTCATTCTCTACTGAGTACCTATATCTTTTTATTAGTGTCACTACACAAGTGATTGTAAGATTAACCACCCTCTCCATCGAGCATATATAGGATGTACCAATCCTTTCGGTATCATCGATCTCCAACTCGATGATCCAACGATTGAAAATATTTTAGATTGGAGCTATCAAGATTTTAGATCTCATTAGCATGATCTCATCATGGTCCTAAAATTATTATTCTAATATATGAGATTTATCATAATCATAAATATATAATACAATAAATGATAAAACATAATATCTCATTAATAAAAAATAACTAATGTCATATAAATGAGTAGGAAGATATCACAGAAAAATTCCTTCGCATCACCATGCGATTGGCTTGTAGAGCACTATTCTTTCAAAGTAGACCCATACCTTCCTCGAAAAATCATCTATGAAGGTTAAGAAGTATCTCATCCTATTTTCGACTGAAATTGGGGTCAGTCCCCACACATCAATGTGAACTAGTTCCAATGGGGCTGCACTGTAGGCTGAACTGCTGGCAAACTCTACTCTTCTCTGCTTTTCTATCTGGCATGGCTCACATACATCTGAGATATCTTCATTCAAATTTGGAATCACACCATATTTGCTCAGCTTCTTCATCCCATGATCTCCCATGTGGCCTAGGCGATAGCACCATAATCGATGAGCCCCCTAGTGGTCCGCACTGCTGCTGTTGCATCAGATTTTCAAGTTACCATAGATTTTTTCATCCTGTAGAGGTTGTTCTCCATCCTCCTACCTCTCATCACTATCATGGCTCCATTTGAGACGTTCAACACCCCACTCCTCGCATAACTGTTGAAGCTGTAGTCGCTCCACTCTAGGTAACCCAGTGACATGAGATTCTTCTTCAGATCAGGAATGTGCTTCACATTAGTGAGAGTCTACACCATCCCATCAAACATCCTCCCTCGAATGCTTCCAATACTAGCAACTATACATGGGTGATCATCTCCAAGGTGTGGAAAAATTCAATGCAAGGATAAAATGGTAATTTTAAAACTTTTTTAAAATCATAATTTTACAGTGGAAAAGTATTAATTAATCTAATTAATTAACATAAATTTATCCTACATTAGGATCTAAATATGATATATAGCATACATGCATTTAAATTTGAAATTCAAATTTGAACAATAAATACTTTATTGTAATGTATTCAGAACACAATACCTTTGTGCGGGTAGTAGATCGCCGCAATCGGATCACCGTCGGAAGAGTCTGATCATCATGATGCAGCCACACAGTGTGTCTGGCCTCTGTGGATCATCCACATGAAGCTTCCGGTCTGATCGACTCCTCACGAGTGCTAGCTCGTTGTAGAGTCTTTTTGACGGCCGATGCTGATCGAACTCCTTCGATCGATGTCTATCGATTCTTCAGATGCTCTGGATCATCAACAGACATGCTTGAGAAGATGTTGAAGATCTCCTGAGATTTTGTGAGCTCATGACACTCGTAGCTCACTTTCTCACTTTCCGAACCCCCGGCTAAAACTCTAGAGAACTCATCAGAAACCTTGCACCCACTTTTCTATCTTTTCTTTCTTTTTCTCTTGGAAGGATATGGACTTTCTTCTCACGCACAAGACTTCTCACGCTCCAGAATTTTCTCCAAAAATCTTCTTCTTGCACGCCCCACTCTTCTCCTCCTTTTATAACAACGTCAAACATCTTATCCAAAAGAAAAGATAAAGATGAGTAATTGCACATTTGAATTCAAATCAAATTTTGAATTCAAATGGACACCAACTCATCCCTTATCCACTAAAGGCATGAGGCATGGCTTAAATTATGCATGAAGTGATTTCATGAGAAACTTTTTCTCATGTAATAAATGGGGCGTAAAAAAAGGGATAAGGTGCAAAGATTGATTGCCCATTCAAATTCAATCTTTATTTTGAATTTGAATGGCCAACCAATCATCCTTATCCATTCATATGGCACATTAAAGTGGGGCATGGAGAGGGCTTGGCGTGAGGAAAAAATTCATGAGAAGTTCCTTCTCATGAATTCAAATGGGTGCAATGGAAGTGAGGTGGCGCATGGAGATTGGGTCAAGGTGGTTTAATTATTTAAACCAACCTAATTGAACCAAATAAGTTAGGTCCAATTAGACTAATTTAAACCCAACTAAATTAGGCTTAATTAGGCTCAATAAAATCCTAATCAAATCAAAAATTGATTAAACCCAACTCCTGATCAAATCAGGGACCAAACCATCTCGACGATTAGGTCAACTCTTAACCTAATCGGGTCAAACCCAACTGAATCCAATTCAATTGGACTTGATCCAAAAATAATTACTCAATCAAATTTAGTTAATTAGCGATCAAATCACTAATTAAACCTCTCATAAATACTGAGTCCAAATTCGATGGGCAATCAGGCATCAAAATTCATCGATATGTAACCCTGATCGAAAAGTCCCAACTAGTGAGACTCTTGACCCTGGTACCCATAATGTGTGGAACTCGTGATCAGAGAATCCTGATTCTCGATCACTGAGTCTCAAACATGTAGGATTCTACATCAACCATCAGATCAAATAGGAACCTCTAATGTGTGTAACCCCGTAGGTTCGAACCTAAGCCGGTAGCACAGGAACCAATTCTTGTACTAATCGAAGTGACCATCTAGCAATGGTACCCGACGTCTGGATAGGTCGAATAGTCGCAATCGCAACACTCAGAACCTACATGAATATGGTTACTGTATAATTCATCCTTTTGACCCCTATGTTTAGAATGACTCAGGGTTAAACTGTCAACCCTGATCAGATCATCCGAATCATGCTCAACTCAAACAGTCCTGTGACTCCTCACAAGGACTACCCTGGCCAAGATTTTGCTAAATTAAAATACGACTGTACACAGCGCCTAAACTGGAGTGGTCAATCCCGTCTTGACACACGCACCGACAAGTCAAGTACTTGACTACACCCAGCAGCCTTCCGTCACTAAATTAGAAATTCAGGTAGTCCAGTGCCTAAGTGCAGTGAGTTGCTTGCAAGTCACCATGGTGGTCTCAGGTCGGTGGGACATTTATACCCATATTCCATCAGAGCAAATCTTGACAGCAGAAATAGCTCCGGAGTCGGTCACGTTTAGTGCAGCTGTACCCTTACATCTCATTTGTATGCCATACCAGTGTCTCCACACTCATTGGTTAAGAGGACAACCAACCTATATGGCACACAACGACCTATGCTTGATAAACATTGTCATCCTTGGTAACAACGTATCATTTGATCACGAACAGACTTAAAGACTAAATGATAAATCCTCCTTTGTCGAGTCTAAATAGTCCTAAGGACTTTACCACAACATAGGAGTTCATTAGAAGATGAAATATTTTGTGATAAAAAATATCAAAATAATTTTTATTAATTCATAATTCATGTACAAATATAAAAATGAGCACAACCATCAACAGACTGATGATTGACTTTGGGATACTATTCCCAACAATCTCCCACTTGTCCTAAAGCCAATCGGTGCAGTATCTAATACCCATCTTCGACTTGTAGTTGTCGAACTCCTTCACCATCATGGCTTTAGTGAATAGGTCAGCCAGGTTCTCCCTCCCGTTGATCTTCTGAAGATCGACGTCACCTCGATCCATAATTTCTCGGATGAGATGGTAGCGGTGCAGAATATACTTCGTCCGCTGGTGTGCCTTTGGTTCCTTCGCCTGAGCAATGGCTCCAGAGCTGTCATAGTAGAGCAGAACTGGACCAACAAGGGAGGGTGCTACTCCGAGCTCGGTGATGAATTTTCTCAGCCACACCGCTTCTTTGGCAGCATCTGATGTGGCGACATACTCCACCTCGCAAACTGAATCAGCTACTGTGTGCTGCTTGAAACTCTTCCAATAGATAGCCCCACCATTAAGGGTAAAAATAAATCCCGACACACTTTTGTTGTCATCGTGATCAGACTGGAAACTAGAGTCTGTAAACCCTATAAGTCTCAAGTTCGATTCACCATAAATAAGCCACTGGTCCTTAGTATTTCTTAAATACTTCAGGATGGTTTTAACAACCTTCCAGTGATTCTCCCCTGGATCAGTTTGGTATCTACTCACTACCCCTAGTGAGTATGCCACATCTGGTCGTGTATATGTCATGACGTACATGATAGATCCTACTGCCGAAGCATATGAAATCCTACCCATATGCTCTCTCTCTTGAGGTGTTGTCGGATAATCCCTCTTTGAGAGAGAAATTTCATGACCTATCGGAAGATAGCCTTTCTTGGAATTCTCCATGCTGAACCTCTTCAGCATAGTATCAATGTACGTGGACTGAGATAAACCAAGCAACCTTTTAGATCTATCCCTATAGATCCTCATCCCTAGGATGTAGGAAGCTTCTCCCAGATCCTTCATGGAGAACTGTGACGACAGCCAAATCTTTATTCCCTGTAATGCAGGGATATCATTCCTGATTAAGAGAATGTCATCCACATACAATACAAGAAATATTACTACTGGACCATTAGCCCACTTATAAATGCAGGGCTCTTCTCCATTCTTAACGAAGCCATACATCTTGATCATCCTATCAAAACGTATGTTCCAACTCTGGGATGCCTGCTTAAGTCCATAAATGGATCTCTATAGTTTGCACACCTTAGACTCATCTGTGGATATGAATCCTTCAGGTTATATCATATACACCTCTTCATCCAGCTCTCCGTTTAGGAAAGCTGTCTTCACATCCATCTGCTTGATTTCATAGTCTAGATGGGCAGCTATTGCAAGCATAATCTGAATGGATTTGAGTATTGCCACAGGAGAAAATATCTCATCATAGTCTATACCATAACATTGACGATATCTCTTGGCAACCAGACAGGCTTTATAGGTTTCCACCTTTCCGTCTATGCCTCTCTTCCTCTTGAAGACCCACTTACACCCTATGGGTTTTACACCTTCGGATGGGTCAACCAATGTCCACACATCGTTGACCTTCATGGACTCCATTTCGGATTTCATGGTCTCCAACCATTTCTCAGAGTCGGGTCTTTGCATTGCATCCATGTAGGTGATCGGATCCTCATCATTTTCATCAAGTTCGATAGGATCGCCATCCCGGACCAAGAAACCATAGTATATGTCTGGTTGACGTGGTACTCTATCAGATCGCCTTAAGGATGCTTGAACAATGGGCTCCGGATCTGATCTAACCAAATCCGATTCAGGTTCAGCAACTTGTGTCGGTTTTTCCACCTACCGAACTTCGGCAAGTTCGATCTTAGAGGCAACAGTCCCTTCACCAAGGAACTCCTTTTCCAAAAAGATTGCCTTAAGGCTGACAAACACTTTTTGCTCATCAGCTAGGTAGAAGTAATACCCTTTGGTCTCTTTTGGGTACCCTATAAAATTACACTTGTCAGACCTAGGTCCAAGCTTGTCCGTAATTAAATGTTTAACATAAGCCGGACATCCCAAACCCTAAGGTGCGAGAGTACTGGCTTACGTCCTATCCATATCTCATATGGTGTTTTGGTTACAGACCTACTCGAAACACTATTTAGAAGGTAACAAGCCGATTCGAGTGCATATCCCCAGAGGAAGATCGGCAGACCAGCAAACCCCATCATGGATCGAACCATGTCCAACAAGGCCCAATTCCTCCTTTCAGATACACCATTATGTTGTGGTGTTCCAGGAGGAGTTCACTGAGAGAGAATTCCATTCTCCCCAAGATATGTCATAAAATCATTGGAAAGGTATTCACCTCCTCGATCAGATCAAAGAGTTTTAATACACTTTCCAGTTTGTTTTTCTACCTCATTTCGGAATAGTTTGAACATTTCAAATGACTTCGATTTATGCTTCATTAAATAGACATACTCATACCTCGATAGGTCATCTGTGAAGGTTATGAAGTAGAAATATCCACCTCTTGCACTTGAGCTCATGGGTCCACATACATCAGAATGTACCAAACCCAAGAGTTCACTGGCTCGCTCACCATTTCCAGTAAAAGGTGATTTGGTCATTTTACCAAGAAGACAGGACTCATAGGTTGGAAGTGATTCACAATCACCTACTTCAAGAATTTCTTCTTGAGCTAACCTGTTTATCCTGTTCTTATTGATATGACCTAGCCTACAGTGTCAAAGGTAGACTTTTGACACATTATCTATTCTAGGACATTTACTGGAGGTTTGAACCACATTAATAGGTTATGATAGAAAGTAAATTCTATTATTAAGTTGTCCAACAAATATTGTAACACCATTCAAAATGATATTGCAAACATTTTCTTTTATTAAAAATTGATAACCATTCATGGCCAAAAGGCCTACAAAAATAATATTTAATAAAAAGCTTGGACAATAGTGACATTTACTCAGAATTATATTTTGAGAATTGATTACAAGGTTTATGACTCCTAATGCTAGAACTGGAACTTTGCTTCCATCTCCAACGTTCAAGAATCTATCGCCTTCATCAAATCTCCAACTGACCTGCAGACCCTGCATCGAATTGCAAATATGATAAGAGCTTCCGATATCCAATACCCAGGCAGTAGTATCACAAATAAAAAAGTTACAAGGTGTTATCATATAAGTACCTTGCTTCTTCTTCGGTCTGTTCGGGTCCAGTGAGGCAATGTATAGAGGACAATTCCTCTTCCAGTGCCCCTGCTTTTTGCAAAAGAAGCACTCCACCTGGCTCTGGTCAAGCTTGTGCTTCTTGGTCTGACCATGTGCAGACATCCCAGCATGCGGTTGCACCTTCTTATTCTTCTTCTTCTTGTTCTTCTTCCCTTTCTTAAAGGGTCGAAGACCAGAAGAAGACCCTCCCATAATATTTACCGACTCCTTATGGAGCTGGTGGTCCTTCTCAAAGTTCTACAGCAACCCCAACAAGCCGTGGTAGTTCACTACAGGCTTTGTCATTAAAAAATGAGTAAGGAAGGGAAGGTAGGACTTGGGCAGAGAATTAAGGATCGCATCCTTATCGAGCTGCTCGTATCGGAGAAAGCCCAGTTTACTTAGGCGCTCAATCATTTTGATCATGTATAGTACATGATCAGTGACTGAGGCTCCATCTCTCATCCGAGCATTGAAAATGATATAACTAGTTTTATGCCTTTCAACATCGTCAGACGTGCCAAAGGAGTCGTTCAACATTTGAAGCATCTCTTGTGGTTGGGTATTCTCGAACCTACGGCTGAACTCATCATTCATTATCGCCAGCATAATGCACCGAACGGTGGTGCGATCATTGAGCCACTTCTGATAAGTGTCTCAGACCGTCCCTCTAATGTTCGGGGCTGGCTCCTCAGGTGCCGGATCCGTTACTATATAAAGGATCCGCTCATGCTCAAGGATGATTTTTAATTTTTGATACCAGCTATCGAAATTAGGTCCCATGAGTTTGTCATTATCTAATAATGACCGGAGGGACAGGGTAGTGGCCATAGCTGCATAAAGGAAAATCAGACCTCTATTAGTACATAAATTATAAATACTAAAGACTTGAACTTTAGTCTAAAGTTTCTCCCAATATTTTTATGAACTGGTAGCCTCAACCTCCAATTCGAGAAATTACTTTAATTCCTTAGTGGGTACTAGAATCCACACAGACTACACACGAGTCCAACTTTGGTTGGTCAACCCATGTGCATCTATGGGTAGGTTCATAACCAGTTGTTTCTCTAAACAACTTCTAGTAATTGATTTTGTCCCAGAACCTAATCAGTAGGCTTTGGCCTCCACTAAAAAGTTTTGGTTAAGTCCAACCATTAACATGATTTGATTTGGTGAATCGGACCAATAAATAATCAGGCCCGACTTTGGCCGACCAACTTGATCACCATTAGAAAGACTCAAACCAAATTATCATAGTATGAATGATAATTCCATTAGTCAATAAGCACCAGGCCTTTGGGCCTCCAATGATTATTAAACTAATGGACTCATTATCACTCACTTAATGGGACGCTATGACTTAGTTATCAATATATCTTAATCATTTTTAGGGACCTAATAAATTTTGAGGATTTTATTAAAAGATAGATGAGAAGAAAATATCCAGCCAATTTCAATCCTCCCACTGACTTCACCAAGTCAGATTAAAAAAGGATTTAATTAAAGCTGATATTAGGAGCACCTAAATCAATCAAACTGATTTATCTAATGACATGGGTGAGCCCTAATCACCAAGTGATCTAATCAAAACCTAATTCACCAGGTTGGCCAGGTAAGTGAGATCAGTGGTGGGGATATGTCATTAACTCATCAGAGATCGAATCACTGCGAGTAGCTCCCACTTAAAAACCACTGGTCAAACTGCCAAACTTACCTTAGACACCAACCGGTTCATTAGTTCAATTTAATCAACTTAGTAAATTGGGTTCCACCGCGTAGCCATGAATTAAGTCCATCTTGGTCAAGTTAAAGACATGGACCCATTCAACTTCAACTATTGGAGTTGAGTCTAGAGTATCCTTGACCTAATCTAATTCAACTTTTGATTAGATTTGACCAATTACTCTAATTTAGTCTATTTCTTTAAGCTAACCTTAGGTCTAACCTAATTATAGACCTAATCCATCTAACCCATTGACCCACAAGTTTATGCAATTATCTTAGGTCTTAATTCACAATTCTAGACCTACTAGACAATACTTAATTCTTTTAATTAAGTATTTGGGCTGATGGGTCAGGGTTTGGCATTTCGAAAATAATTTTCAAATTTGAAAGATTTTATTTTCTGTTCACCAAATACATTGACTCATTTCATAAATAGATCAGCACATTTCATAAATAGCAATCCTATTGCTAATTATATAACAGAAAATAACTCAATCAAAATAAATCATGAATATTCCTTTAGATCTAATCTAATACATTCATGATAAATTTCACAATTGAACTTTTATAATTAATTTCTTTCGCTGCTCATCTGCATGGGATATAATTGCAGCGACACCCCTACCGCCATAGGAGACCCCATCGAATGGGAGGAGAGGGCCTTTAAACCCTGTTTCTCTCCTATGACCGGACGGCCATGGCAACCAACCCAATTCGATTACTTGCTACTTGGATCAAGTATATCTAAATATACCAATTTCAAAATTTAAATTTTAAATTTTAAATTTTAAATTTTAAATTTTAAATTTTAAAATTTGAATTTCAAATTTCAAATCTCAAATTTTAAATTTTTGAATTTCAAATTTTGAATTTTAAATTTAAAATTTAAAATTTTAACCAAATTTTGAATTTTGAATTTCAAATTTTTGAATTTTGAATTTTAAATTTCAAATTTCAAAATTTAAATTTCAAATTTTAATTTTCAAATTTTTGAATTTTGAATTTTGAACAACTTTCAAAATTCAAATTTTAAATTTTAAATTTTAAATTTTAAATTTAAACTTTTAGATTACAACTTAATCTACGCATGCAAATATATATATCATATCTAAGAACCCGCTCTGATACCATTTGTGGAGAAATTCAGTGCAGGGGTAAAATGGTAATTTTAAAACTTTTTCAAAATCATGATTTTACAGTAGAAAAATATTAATTAATCTAATTAATTAACATAAATTTACCCTACACTAGGATCTAAATATGATATATAGCATGCATGCATTTAAATTTAAAATTCAAATTTGAACAATAAACACTTTATTATAATGTGTTCAGAACACAATACCTTTATGCGGGTAGTAGATCGCCGCAATCAGATTACCGTCGGGAGAGTCTGATCATCGTGATGTAGCCACACAGTATGTCTAGCCTCTGTGGATCGTCCACACGAAGCTCTCGGTCTGATCGACTCCTCATGAGTGCTAGCTCGTTGTAAAGTCCTTTTGACGGTCGATGCTGATCGAACTCCTTCGATCGATGTCTGTCAATTCTTCGGATGCTCCAGATTATCAACAGATATGCTTGAGAGGATGTTAAAGATCTCTCTAAGATTTTGTGGGCTCACGACACTCGTAGCTCACTTTCTCACTTTCCGAACCCCAGGCTAAAACTCTAGGGAACTCATCGAAAACCTTGCACCCACTTTTCTTTCTTTTCTTTCTTTTTCTCTTGGAAGGATATGGACTTCCTTCTTGTGCACAAGACTTCTCATGCCCCAAAATTTTCTCCAAAAATCTTTTTCTTGCATGCCCCACTCTTCTCCTCCTTTTATAACAACATCAAACATCTTATCCAAAAGAAAGGATAAAGATGAGTAATTGCACATTTGAATTCAAATCAAATTTTGAATTCAAATAGACACCAACTCATCCCTTATCCACTAAAGGCATGAGGCATGGCTTAAATTGTGCATGGAGTGATTTCATGAGAAACCTTTTCTCATGTAATAAATGGGGCATAAAAAAAGGGATAAGGTGCAAAGATTGATTGCCCATTCAAATTCAAACTTTATTTTGAATTTGAATGGCCAACCAATCATCCTTATCTATTCATATGGCACATTAAAGTGGGGCATGGAGAGGGCTTGGTGCGAGAAAAAAATTCATAAAAAGTTCCTTCTCATGAATTCAAATGGGTGCAATGGAAGTGAGGTGGCGCATGGAGATTGGGTCAAGATGGTTTAATTATTTAAACCAACCTAATTGAACCAAATAAGTTAGGTCCAATTAGACTAATTTAAACCTAACTAAATTAGGCTTAATTAGGCTCAATAAAATTTTAATGAAATTAGGAATTGATTAAGCCCAACCCTTGATCAAATCAGGGACCAAACCATCTCGACGATTTGGTCAACTCTTAACCTAATCAGGTCAAACCCAACTGAATCTAATTCAATTGGACTTGATCCAAAAATAATTACTCAATCAAATTGAGTTAATTAGTGATCAAATCATTAGTTAAATCTCTCATAAATACTGAGTCCAAATTCGATGGGCAATCAGGCATCAGAATTCATCGATATGTAACCCTGATCGAAAAGTCCCAACCAGTGGGACTCTTGACCCCGGTACCCATAATGTGTGAAACTCGTGATCAGAGAATCCTGATTCTCCATCACTGAATCCCAAATATATAGGATTCTACATCAGCCATCTGATCAGATAGGAATCTCTAATGTGTGTGACCCCACAGGTTCGAACCTAAGCCGGTAGCACAGAAATAAATTCCTGTACTAATCGAAGTGAGCATCTAGCAATGGTACCCGACATTCGGATAGATCGAATAGTCGCAATCGTAACACTCAGAACCTACATGAATATGGTTACTGTATAATTCATCCTTTTGACCCCTGTGTTTAGGATGACTCAGGGTTAAACTGTCAACCCTGATCAGATCATTCAAATCATGCTCAACTCAAACAGTCTTGTGACTCCTCACAAGGGCTACCCTGGACAAGGTTTTGCTAAATTGAAACATGACTGTACACAGCTCCTAAATTGGAGTGGTCAATCCCATCTTGACACACGCATCGATAAGTCAAGTACTTGACTACACCCAGTAGCCTTCCGTCACTGAATTAGAAATTCAGGTAGTCCAGTTCCTAAGTGCAGTGAGTTGCTTGCAAGTCACCGTGGTGGTCTTAGGTCGGAGGGACATTTATACCTATATTCCATCAGAGCAAATCTTGACAGTAGAAATAGCTCCGGAGTCGGTCACGTTCAGTATAGATGTACCCTTACATCTCACCTGTATGCCATACCAGTGTCTCCACACTCATTGGTTAAGAGGACAACCAACCTATATGACACACAATGACCTATGCTTGATAAATGTTATCGTCCTTGGTAACAACGTATCATTTGGTTGCGAACAGATTTAAGGACTAAACGATAAATCCTCCTTTGTCGAGTCTAAATAGTCCTAAGGACTTCACCACAACATAGGAGTTCATTAGAAGATGAAATATTTTATGATGAAAATGCCAAAATAATTTTTATTAATTCATAATTCATGTATAAATACAAAAATGAGCACAACCATCAACAGGCTGATGATTGGCTTTGGGACACTATTCCCAACACAAGGGTCACGCTTCCTTCATCCATATGTAACGAGCCAAGATCGATTTGGGATATAGTGATGTGAACAGGCTGAATCCAGGATCCATACATCTATGTATTGCCTGTGACCATCTGATATCACCAAAAGGTCAGCCTCCACCTCACTATTAGCCACCATACTCAGCATATCAGATCCTCTCTTATCTCTCTTCTTGTTCTTCCACTGCAGGCAATCTCGTTTGAAGTGCCCGATCTTGTTGCACCTGTAGCACCTGGCTTCCTTCCTGCTCTTGCTCTTTTGAGACTTTGACCATCTCCTTGACTTGCCTCTTTTTCTTTCTCTTTCTGATCTATCCCCCATAGCCAAGCCTTCTTGGGGAGCACCTTCTTTGGTCAACTTCTCCCACTATTCATTGGACTGCAGCATCGAGACCATGTCTTCATACTCCTAGGTCTCTTTGCCATAGAGTAGTATTGTCACCAATAGATCATAAGAAGGAGGCAACGAGCTGTAGGGTTATGATTGCACAATGGAAGTATGAATTTCATAACTTTGCATAATGAAATCATAATTATCAAATCCTAACTCAAGACCTCCTTGGTGGTTAACAATCTTATATCTAAACATGCATGACATTATGGAAGATATAGAAGAATACCTGTATTGCTAAATCCAAAAAATTTTGGCAGAACTTCTACTGGGCGCCCAAGCATTCACCCTCCAATGGTGATCCACACAGAGACTGGATCAAGACACAAGCTCTTTCTAGACTTTTCTTTACTAATTTGGGCAGCATAACACTCCTCTTGTGTTTTTCTAAACACCCTCCTCCCTTAGCTTGTCTTTCTCTATCTTTCTTATCTCTTTATCTTCCTTTACTATCTTCCTAACCCTTGTCCTAAATCAGACTTGCCCTTACTATATTTGGACTTATCCTAACAAGAGAAGGAAGAAAGAAATTGGACAATATAGAGATGGATGTAAGAAAGAAGAGATTGCTTCTGAATGCCAAAACATTGAAGACTCCATGCTATTTATAATTAGCATGGAGACGCATATCAACTGGTGCCATCCATTCCACATACCCCATATTGATTTTTAGAGGTTTATCCACATCCTAAATCAATAAAAAGTCATATTTGATAAGAGTCCTTCTGCAGATGAAACTCTCTTGTCAGATACAACGTTTCATTCCTCTCACACGTGCATCTAATAAAAGGTGCGATAAGCATCTATCCATTAATTAGATTTATTCCAGATTTTTACATGGAAACTCTTTCCTTAAATGATTCAAAACCAAGAAATTATCTGATATAAGTGGCACCTAAGAGTCTTAAAGCAAAAAGAGTCTTCATGGACTTTTCATCGATGTTTCTGAAGAGTTACGATGCATTGTTTTAGCACCCTCCTTTTTCCACCATAGATCAGCATCATATATCATCCAAGGGCCTATATTGGAGGCACCATTCTTCTCTTTAGGCATGAAAATTTTGTTAGAATTTGATGCCTCAAGATTCGATCCATATTGGGCCAACAGTGAGGTCTGCGATGAAAAATAGAGTCCAACGAGACCAAGATCACCCCAAACAAAGTCCGGATGGTCAAGATACGTGTGATTGAAGATGGCACAGAATCCAGAGTGGTGGAGGACCGTCGGTGGCCTGCGACGGGCTAGTGGAGTGGCAGTGGTGTGGCTGCATGTGGCCCAGGCATGATAGCGCATCGCTGGGCATGGTAGGGCGCGACCCAGTTGCCGTGCCCGACCCAAGCTCGGGCGCATGGGGCACGGCCCAAGCACGGGCTGGCGTGGGCTCGGGCGCACGGGGTACGACCCAGTCCCAAGCGCACGGCAGTGGTGCAGCCCAGGCCCATGTGCGGGCTAGCCCAAGCCCAAGCACCTACTAGGAGCCCATTTGCCTGATCCATAATGGATCGGGCAGTACATAGGAATGTCTGTGGATCGTGTGGGTGTTTTCCATGTATTTCTCACAATCCACAGCATTGTTTTATGGACCGAAGTGTGATCGGATGGTATGGGTTGGTTTTGGTGTTGATCCAATAGTTTGAGAGTTTATTTAGGCTTGATTAGAAGTCCTAAACCTAATCTAACATGGGTTTTAAGCCTTCAAAAGGCTTGATCTGGGACCTGAGAGTAGTTGGGCGGATGACTTCAAGCAGGGGACCTGAGAGAGAACACGTGGGCATGATTTTCTTCAACAAGGAAACCAGAGAACCCAATACCCACCGAGAGTAGATGCCACATGCTAAGAGGAGCAAGAGCAGGGCTCTTGGATAGTAAACAGTGATCGCTTCAGGAGTTCAGGGGATCTTCCTAGAGAGAGCTTTTATGAGGGAGAACTTCCTGTGAGGGAGAAATTGGGTATACGAGGATTGAGGGTGAGATCTCCTCTTGTAATATTTTTTTTTATAGTGAAATTTGTATGCCCCATGGAGGCGAGCCCTTTTTGGCTGATCCACGTATTTTGATTATTTTCTATTTTATTATTTTTTTTTTTTGCTGCATCGTGCGGTATCAAAAAGATCTTGAGAGGTGGTGTCCTAGCCAAACATCCACCCAATAAGTGGTATCAGAGCAAGACGGTTTAAGGATGCAGACTGTAGTGGTGGTGAGCAAGACTAAAGATAGAGAAGACAGGATCAATCAAGATGGAGATCAGCAAGTTTGATGGAAAGAGCAATTTCTTCTTGTGGCAGGCAAGGTTGAAGAATATGCTTATCCAATAAAGATTGATTGATACTTTCTTATGCAAGGAGAAGCCGACTACCATGGAGGTGCAGGATTGAAAATTACTACAGATGTAGGTGGTGAGTACTATCTGCATATACCTGACAGATGAGATGGTGATCCATGTACTTAGCGAGACTTCTCCAATGGTGCTGTAGTCAAAGCTTGAGGAGTTGTACATGATAAAGTCTCTCACCAACACTCTTTTTCTCTGGAGATAGTTCTATCAGCTGCGGATGACTGAGGGACAGAGCATGCAAGAGCATCTCAGCCACTTCCAGAAGATCCTCACTGACCTCCTCAGTGTTGGTGAGAATGTTGAGGAGAAGATCAGGGTGCTGGTTTTGTTGGCGTCGCTTCTCTCTTCGTACGAGTCCTTGGTAACTACTCTTCTAGTGGAGAAGAGCACCATCAAGATGGACGAGATCACCATGGGAATACTCCAGAATGAAGTTCTCAGGAGAGAGGACTCAGCTTCAAGCTCAGGTGGCGGTAGATTAGCTTTGGTAGTTTTTAGAGGAGCAGAAGGTGGTAGACGGAGGGACAGGAGATCATGACGAGGGTGGTCTAAGTACAGGAGTGGACTTGAGCAAGACCAAATGTTACTGGTGTAACGAGTTGGGGCATCTAGCTAGAGATTGCTCTCAACTCAAAAATCGGACGATGGCTGTTGTCGCAACGGCCAATAGCAATTTAGAGGGAGATATTTTGGAGATATCTGATGAGGTATCTACTTCTTTCCAGTAGTGGATATTAGATTCTGCATGCACCCATCATGTATGTTGCAGAGAGAAGTAGTTTGACTCTCTGAAGAATAGTGAGGGCACTGTTTATCTATCGGATGGATCGAGCTGTACGATTAGAGGCATCGGGATGATCAGAGATATCAAGACGATCAGTTGGAGGACATATGATGGTGTAGTGAGGAGATTGAGGGAGGTCCGATACATATCCGATTTTAGATGAAATCTTATCTCACTAAGCAGACTGGATTCGAGAGGCTACAGGATGGTAGTTGGTGAAAGAATCCTGAAGATGCTACATGATGATAGGATTGCTTTGGAGGGAAAGAAGGGGAGGAGAGGATATTATTATCTGACAGGGAGCCCAGTGCGAGGTGGAGCTTCAGGAGCCAGGTGGAGTCCAGAGTGAGGTGGAGCTCCAGGTGGAGGTGGATCGGACATGAGACAGGAGACTCGAAAAGAGGAAAAGCAATGTCCCGAGTAAGTCTCAGGTCAGGAGGAGCACAGCATACGATGAAGATGGGATCGTGTGAATTGGTTTGACTCTCATGTTTGCCCATCCATGATCAGTAGGTGATTGCCCCAGGGTATGGGGGTAAGGAGATCCAAAAGTCTTGAAGACAGGAGGAGGCCGAATATTGAGCCAAGGTAGAGATTGTTAGAATTTGATGTCTTAAGATTTGATCTATATTGAGCCCACAGTAAGATCCGTGAAGAAAAATGAAGTCCAACGAGACCAAGATCATCCCAAATGAAGTCCGAACGGTCAAGATATGTGCGATTGAAGATGGCACAGAACTCAAAGCAGCGGAGGACTGATGACATCTGGTGAAGCGATGGTGGTGTGACCGCGTGTGGCCCAGGCACGGCAGCATGCGGTGCCCGACCCAAGCTCGAGCATGTGGGCCAACCCAAGCTTGGGCACACTGGGCGTAGCCCAGGCCCATGCGCGGGATGGCCTAGCCCCAGGCGCCCGCTACGAGCCCGTTTGCCCGATCCACCATGGACTGAACGGTGCACAAAAAAGTTCATGGACTGCATGGGTGTTTTCCATGCATTTCTCATGATCCATGGCACTGTTCTGTGGACCAGAGCATGATCGGATGGCATTGGTTGGTTCGAGTGTTGATCCAATGGTTTGGGAGTTTATTTGGGCTTGATTAGGAGTCCTAGACCAAATCTAACTTGGGTTTTAAGCCTTTAAAAGGCTTGATCTGGGACTTGAGAGTAGTTGGGCGGATGGCTTCAAGTAGAGGACCTAAGAGAGAATGCATGGGCACAGTTTTCTTCGGTGAGAAAATCAGAGAACCCAGTCCCCATCAAGAGCAGATGCCACACGCTGAGAAGAGTAAGAGCAGCGCTCTTAGACAACGGACAGTGGTCGCTTCAAAGGTTCAAGAGGTCTTCCTAGAGAGAGCTTTTGTGAAAGAAAACTTTTTTATGAGAGAGAAATTGGATGTATGAGGATTGAGGGTGAGATCTCCTCTTGTAATATTTTTTTTCTCATAGTGAAGTTTGCATGCCCCATGGAGGCGAGCCCTTTTTGGCTGATCCATATATTTTAATTATTTTTTATTTTATTTTTTCTTTCTTTCTACTGCATCGTGTGGTATCAAAAAGATCTTGAGAGGTGGTGTCCTAGCCAGACATCCACCCAACAAATTTTAGATAAAGGGGTGGAGTGCATGTTTGGTTACGAGTCCATAACCACATGGACTCTTTAGTCCATATCTATCCATAACACAAGTCAAAGCTAACCCAATCCAATTAGGCCAAACCATATAAGAGGAATTCAATCAGGTGCCAGTATTTGGCTAACCTAAATCAAACCCAAATAAATGATGAGCTTAATTAACTCAATTCTATCCAAATTAAAGCTAAAATCAAAATCGATTCATTTATAGGAGCTAGTGTTTGCAATATGTGCTAGCATGTTAATTCTACAAACTTAATCTAATCCAATTAGATCTTTGATTAGTCTTTTTTGTGTGTGACCCATTGTATTTTTCATCTAGCTAATAGTAGATCTAGGTGCAAGTTGATCAAATTTGATTAGAACTTTTTTAATCAATTTAGATCGAAACAAGCTAACCTGAGCTCAACAATTAGAATCTTGTCTAATTGGTGATTGAATTAAAACCTTTAATTTGATCAAATCTACAAGTCAAGATTGACACCTAGTAACATATCACAACTACCCAGAAGATTTAAAATTTGATGAAGAAATCAAATATGCCCTTCAGTGGCAAGTTACTGTGCAATCCAGTCCTTCGATCATCCTGCATCCTGAATATGTTTATGAGTATGAAATCATATCTAACTCAATACATATTATTATTGATTTTTAAATTCAATTAGGTACCAATATTTGGCTAACCTAAATCAAACCCAAATAAATGATGAGCTTAATTAACTCAATTCTATCCAAATGAAAGCCGAAATCAAAATCGATTCATTTATAGGAGCTAGTGTTTGCAATATGTGCTAGCATGTTAATTCTGCAAACATAATCTAATCCAATTAGATCCTTGATTAGATTCTTTTGTGTGTGAGCCATTGTATTTTTCATCTAGCTAACAATAGATCCAGGTGCAAGTTGACCAAATTTGATTAGAACTTTTCTAATCGATTTAGGTCCAAAACAAGCTAACCTGAGTTCATCAATTAGAATCTTGTCTAATTGGTGATCGAATTAAAATCTTTAATTTGATCAAATCTACAAGTCAAGAGTGACATCTAGCAACGTATCATGACTATCCAAAAGATGTAAAATTTGATGAAAAAACCAAATATATCCTTCAGTGGCAAGTTACCGTGCAATCCAGTCCTTCGATCATCTTGCATCCCGAATATGTTTATGAGTATGAAATCATATCTAACTCAATACATATTCTTATTGATTCTTTAATTCAATTAGGTGCCAATATTTGGCTAACCTAAATCAAATCCAAATAAATGATGAGCTTAATTAACTCAATTCTATCCAAATTAAAGCCGAAATCGAAATCGATTCGTTTATAAGAGCTAGTGTTTGCAATATGTGCTAGCATGTTAATTCTGCAAACTTAATCTAATCCAATTAGATCTTTGATTAGTCTCTTTTATGTGTGACCCATTTCATTTTTCATCTAGATAACAGTAGATCCAGGTGCAAGTTGACCAAATTTGATTAGAACTTTTCTAATCAATTTAGGTCCGAAAAAAGCTAACCTGAGTTCAGCAATTAGAACCTTGTCTAATTGGTGATCGAATTAAAATCTTTAATTTGATCAAATCTACAAGTCAAGATTGACATCTAGCAATATATCATGACTAAGAAGATATGAAATTTGATGAAGAAACCAAATATGCCCTTCAGTGGCAAGTTATCGTGCAATCCAGTCCTTCGATCATCCTGCATCCCGAATATGTTTATGAGTATGAAATCATATCTAACTCAATATATATTTTTATTGATTCTTTATCAATCAATAATAACTCTAATGAAGTATTAGAATCTCTATCTAACCTTCATTTTCTTTGGCCAAAGTCTTTTTTGAGTTTATCAAGAGATAAGAATACAAAGGATGTCATCTCTTCTTACTAAAAGTGATCAATTTCTAGTTGACCTACTCACAACCTTCATACACACTTCATTTTCAGAATATCCCGTATATGATTTAATATCATGTTTGAGTGTGAATCAAAATATGGATTCATTTGTATAAGATTTCATGCTGGTCTCAGGCTTAAAGACTACTTGCACGACTCCCACTTAGAGAATTATCTTTTGACATGTATGTAAGATTCCATAAGATATTCTCTATCGATGGATCAATTTAGTAAACTCATTTCTTAATGAATATCCATATCCTTGTATTAGTGTTTCCACATAAGTGGCTTATGAGATCAACCATCCTCTCCGTCGAGCATACAAAAGATGTGCTAGTCTTTCTGGACATTGATCCCCGACTCAATATTCTTGCGATCAAAAATATTTAAGATTGGAATTTTAGGATTTTAGATCTTATAGGCATGACCCATTTATGTCCTCTAAAATTATTATCCTAATCTTTGGGGCTCACCATAATCCTTAATATGAAAAGATGCAACTGAAATGATGAATCAAAAATATCTTATTTTTATTTATATCAAAATAAATACCATTACATGAATTGAAAGAATATATGAATAGGTCCCATCACATCACCTTTATGATTGGCTTGTAGGATACTTATTCTTTTAATTTTCCACTTGCACTAAAACTAATCGCCTTTGTATTTCAATCCCATACAATCAAGATAACGATCAAACTGTTGCTATGGTAAAACCTTAGTGAATGGGTCCACTATATTATTCTTAGTTTTTACTCATTC
Source organism: Elaeis guineensis (assembly GCF_000442705.2). Lineage (NCBI taxonomy): Eukaryota > Viridiplantae > Streptophyta > Magnoliopsida > Arecales > Arecaceae > Elaeis > Elaeis guineensis. The sequence goes on from NC_025998.2 coordinate 61,829,737, forward strand.
TAATATAACATCTTATCCTTCGACAATATCTCGAATAAGGTGGAAGCATCTGAGGATGTATTTTATATTAAAAATTATATCCTAAAGTCAATTATTTGATAATTGTACTAATTATAAATATATATGAATTGATCAATAATAAAAATTATTTGATCTTTTTGATCACAAAATTACATCTTCTAATGAACTCCTATATTGTGATAAAATCTTTGGGACTACTTGGATCGATAAAGGAGGATTTATTGCGTAGTCCTTAAACTAATTCACGACCAAACGATACGCTATTACTAAGACGATAGCGATATCAAGTGTAGGTCATTGTGTACTATATGCATTGGTTGTTCTCATAATCAAATGGTGTGGAGATACTAGTATGGTATGCAAACAAGATGTAAGAGTATATTTCATTGAACATGACCAACTGTGGATTACTCTGCTATTAAGAGTAGCTCGCGAAGGGTATAGGTATAAGTATCCCTTCAACCTGAGTCACCATGGTGACTTGCAAGCAATTCACTGTACTTTAGTGTCAGACTATCTGAATTTATAATTTAGTGATGAAAAATTTTTGGATGCAGTCAAGTACTTGTCAAGTCAGTGCATGAGTCAAGATGAAATTGATCCCTCCGAATTAATGAGAGTTAATGTGTCAATGTATTTCAATTTAGCAAAATCTAAGCTCAGATAATCCATGTGATGGATTTAAAAGATTGAAATACAGTATGGATGACTTATTTTGGATTGATAGTTAAATCTTAAGTCATCCTAGAGTATTAGGGTCAAAGGGATGAATTATACGGTAACCATACGCTAGTAGGTTCTTGAATATTGCTTCACCATCATTCAACCTATCTGAACATTGGGTCACCATTGCTAGATGGTTACATCAATTGATTTAAAAATTTATTTCTATGCTATTGATTTAGATTTGAACCTATGAGATCATACTCAAAAAAAATTTTTGACTGATCATGTGACTGATCAATGATTGAGAATCGTTCAAGGATTTAATCATCAATTCGATTGATGATTAACTTTATGCAAAAGTTTCAATAAATTTATTCACCAAGTGTTAGTGAATTAATAAAAAATTAATTAGTAATTAAATTATTAATTAGCTTAATTTAATTAAGCAAAGAAAATTAAATAAAATCTAATTGAATTAGATTCAATTAGGTTTGACCCAATTAGGCTATGAGATGACCTAATCGCTAAAGGAGAATTGTTCCTGATTTGATCAGGACTTTGGTTCAATCAATTCTTAATTTGATTGAGATTTGATAAAAAATTATGAACCTAGTTAGAGGATTTCATCTATTTTATTTGGACTAAACCAGATATGATTTGGTTTGAATTCAAATAAAAAAATTAAGAATCCATATAGGATTTGACTCTCTTTCCCTTGTGCCTCCCACTTTTCATGCCATTCTTCCTCACACACAAAATTATTTTGCATGAAATTTTTTTACACCAAAGAGTTCTTCTCCCTCTATATCTCACATCTAAATCTAATTAAGTTTTGATAAAAAGAAGATTTTAAAATTGGATTTCAAAATATTTCTTATCAAGAGAGTTTGTTCTTATCCAAATCACTCCACACGCCATCCCTTTTATTCTCCTTCTTTTGTGTGACTTTTTAAGGGAATTTTTTGTGTGAGAATTCAAATAATGATCTGATTCACCATGGTAAATTATAAAAGGGGATGTTCCATATTTTTTTTGGGGTGTGGAATTTGTGGAATGGTGACACATCTTGATAGAGTCCAATTAGGACTCTTCATCCCTACCTCATTACACGCCAATAAAAGGGGTTTTATTTTTTGTTTTGAGCATGTAAGAAAGAAGAGAGAGAGATCTTCATAGTGAGAGGGGTCTTGGGTGTGGTTTCATGGCGTGAAAAGAGAAGGAGAGTCCTTTCTCTTAGGTTAGCGCAAAATTTGATTTTTAGGATTTTATTCCTAAGGGCTTGGAAAGAGAGAAAAAAATAAGAAAAAAATTATTTTTCTCTCTATCTTTCTTTCACCTCTTTATCTCCTCCATAAATCCATCTTCAATCTCTAAAAAGATTCTAAATATTTGAAGAAAGGATCCAGATCAGTCAAGAAAATGGTCTTTGCGTGAGCTAGTATTCCCGAGAAGATCGATCAGATCGGGGCTTCGAGTGGACTTTTCATAGAGGCTGGATGCGTGTGCGGCTACAAGAAAACAACAAAGATCTTCTTCACCATGTCTCTCAGTAGTGACGATCATCGACCCACACTTAGATATCGAGTTCTGAACTCACATAGGTATAGATCTGATCTACTGCTTATATCCATGCATGTAGATTTTATCATGTGATTATTTTAGATTTTATATACAACATATCATGTCATAGATCCTAGAGTAGGTTAATTTGATGATTAGATCATATACATATTAGATTAATATGATTATTTTATTTATTTTTTACTATAATTTATTTAAAAATATTTTGAAATACATGCATGAAATCGCCTACATTTTTCAACAGTGGTATCAGAGCCAGATTCGCTATGATATATTATATATGCATATTAAATCTAAATTTTAATTTTATTTAGATATGATATATGATATCTTTGATCTAAATTTAATTAATGATAGATTGTACAAACCGACATAAGGTTGTCCTGCTGTAGGGTTTACCCCTTACAGTGAAAAGGTTGTCTTAGTTTGTGCTGATCATTGACAAGATTTGATTTTATATGTTGTATGTGATATTTATGATCTAATTTAGATGTGATCTAAGATTGTGATTAGATCTGATGTAATTTAGATTAGATCTAAATTCAAGTATATATGATATGTGATGAGATTAGATGATCTGACTAGCAAGTACTTGATTGGATTGATTATCAGGCCATCCGATCACAAAAGTAAGAAGGATTTAAAGGCCCTCTCTTCTCATTCGATGAGGTGCTCTTATCGCGTATAGGAGTGCCATATGATTAGATCCCATGAAGAAGAACATGAAAGGAAGAACTTATTTTTCTGCAAAACCTTAGATCTTAAAATCCTAGATTTGTTGTATGTGATACAAAATTGTATGAAAAATAAAACATCTAATCTATATAATTAAAATTATTTTAATCATGTGAAAATAAAATCTCAAATTATAAAAAGTTTAGATATGATCTAAAAAATTATTTATGATTAATTTTATTTTAAGATTATGCAAGATTTTTAGGTTTGAAACTTCTTGAATCGTGCTCACACAATTACTAAGCCAACCCAATTTTGAATTGAGTTAACCCAGTCCCCTTGCATAGCCGACTCAATGCTGATTAAGTCGATCCAATTTTAGAATAGAAAATCTTTACATAAAATTTATTATAAATTATTTGCAAAATAAAAAATTAAAATTATTTCAAACCTAAACTTAAATCCATGTTGATGTTGAAACTTAATTAAGAATTAAGTGTAAAATTGATTAGATCTAGAATTATGAATTAAAGATCTAATGTCATTCACATAAAAATATGGAGGCATGGGTTAGCTCAAATCAGGTCTTTTTAATTGAATTAGACCTAAAATTAGAATCAAAGAGTTAATAAACCATATAGAGAAATTGATTAAATCTAATCAAATATTGAATTAGATTAAATTAAGATTTCTTTAGAACCATTACAATAGTTGTAGATGGTCAAATTCATGTCTTTGATTAGAATAAATGGACTTTAATTATGGCTTAGTGATTGAATCCAAATCATTAGGTTGGTTAAATTGAAACTAATTAACCAATTGGTATCTAAGGTAAGTTTAACATTTCGATCGATGATTTTTAATTAAGAGTAGCTTATCTGGCTATTTTTGATGGTGTCTAAGGCAAGCTTGGCATATCCTCCCATCGATCTCACTTATCTGACTAATTTGGTAGATTATATCTTGATTAAACTACTAAGTAATTCGAGTTAACCCATGCTATTAAGGTTGATCGGTGTGACTGATCTAGGTACCATTTCAACCAGCATGATCCTAATCCAATTCAATGACTTAGTGAAGTCAGTGAGAGGATTATGATTTATTGATTGATCTGTTCTCTTTTTTTAATTTATAAATTAAATTCTCTAAATTATTAGGTCCCTAAAATGAGCTGGTTATAGTGATAAGTAGATCATAGCCTTCTATTAAGGTGAATGATAATGGATCCATTAGTATAATGATCATTGAAGATCCAAAGGTCTGATGCTCATCTACTATTAAAATTATCATTCATAATATGATGACTCAGTCAAGTCTCTCTAGCAAGTGGTTAGATTAGCCGACCAAAGTTGGGTCTGATCATTTGATCATTAGATTCTTGAATATGATTATGTTAATGGTTGGATGTAACCGTTACTTTCAGTGGAGGCCCATCACCTACTGAAATGATATCTGAGGTAAAATTAATTATTAAAAATTATTTACTGAAATAATTGGTTAAGAATCTATCCATAGATATACATAAATGAACCGACCAAAGTTGGGCTCATGTGTAGTCTTCATGGATTCTAGTACCCACTATAAAATTAGAGTAATTCCTCAGATTTGAGGTAGAGGCTACCAATTTGACTAAAATAGTGGGAGAACCTTTAGATTAAAGTCTAAATTTTTAGGCTTAATCAATTCATAAACATAGAGGTCTTGTATTTTTTTTCAGTTATGGCTAGATGTCCATTGCTCCATTCATTGTTTGACGGTGGCTAATTTATATGATTCAACTTCAATAATTGGTATCAAAAGTTATAAATATTTTTAGAGCACAAATGGATCTTATATATTATTATGGATCTAGTACCTAAAGTTCTCATGTCCAACACAGATGATGCAATCAAAGGTACTTATCAGAAGTGGCCAAATGATCATATCACCATGTGGTGTTATTGAGAGCAACGATGAATATGAATTTAGTTATAAATTTGTTGCTCCTTGAATTGATTTTGATGATTACAAAGTATTTGAGGGGGTTACTAATGATTTTGGCTTGAAAAAAGATTTATTATTTTTTAGGGACAAAATCATAATTTTATCAAGTCCTAACTCGAAAGCCTCAAGAGCAAGAACAGAAGATTTGTGATCTATTGGAGATAATTTCAATATTTTTGGATGTGTATTTTAAAAAAAAATCATGTTTATAAAATTGAGTTAACCCCATGAGTTGACTCATGTCAAAAGGGGCTGAACAGCACACTGATTTTTTTGGCTGGCACACCCAATTGAGTCGACCCCTATGCATGAGTTGACCCTATGAGTCGATCTCTGTTGCTGTGTATGTCAAAATTACAGAACAATCATTTTCTGTTCTGTGCCACAGAAGTCAACCCCATGAGTTGACTCATGTACATGAGTCGACCTTATGAGTCGACCCCTGTGACGGAAAAACTCTGCAACGGCTAGTTTTCAGCTCATTTTGACTGCATTTAATGCTCATTTAATGATCTCTAACAGTTCTATTTCAGTCCAGATTACTCTCCACCATCATTTGAAGTTATAAAAGGCACTTAAAGGAGGGAATAAATAAGGATCTTCAAACATTTATTTCAGTCCTAAGCAAAGAGCCCTCTTAAAGTTAAAGAAGCTTTCATTTCAAGTTCACCAATCCCTCAAGAGCTCATTCAAGTCTTCAACCATCTTGAAAAAGATCAGAAAAGCTTTTTTTTTATTATGTAAAGTGCATTTAAAGTTTTATTTGCTCATTAAAAGAGCTAAATTTATATTTTCATGTGATTAACTCACATACTCTGTTTTGTCTTGATCTTTAGTCTTGGATGGATTTCAAAACTTGGAAAGATTGATCCAAATCTTGAATCAGATTGTATTGGGTTGGCTTGTACTCGAAAAATAAGTATTCTAGATTAGGATAGCTAGAGTCAAAAGTACCGATATTGTATTCTTATTGAATACGGTTTAATGGATTTGAATTTCCATGTAAGAGCTTGGAGAGTGGATGTAAGTGTAAGGTTGGTACCGAACTACTATAAATCTTATTTATTTGTGTTGTGCTTACTTTCTCTCTTTCTAAATTTTCTTATTTACTTGCATTCTTGCATCTAATTTCTACACCTTGGATAAATCACTCTCTACATATATCCTGCTTATTGTTATTTAATCCTCATAGTTCTAAATTAACATTAAAATTTTAAAAATCCAATTCACCTCCCCCCCTCTTGGGTTGCATAGCTGGGCAACAAAATTCGATGATGCTCAGTGGGAGAAAAATCTTTCAAATGTTGAAGGAGTTTTTTTGCACCTTTAAAGTTGTATCTTCAGTGGGCAATAATCTTTTGAGAAAGAAAAGAAAAAGAAAGTGCAAGAAAGTTGTGCTTGGGTTGAGGAGCCTGAACTAACAAAAGAGTTTAAGGTTAACATAATCTGGCAGAGTCTCTTGATCCAAATAGACAAAGAAAGAGAAATTAGCAAAGGATTACTAGATAAGGTACTTATATAATAACACTTTATGGTTTCTCTATCTATGACACTATGATTTGGGTATTTGATATCGAAAGTCCATGCAAATTATTGCAACAACTTCAAGTTCGTAGAGAGTTCGAAAATAGCAAGAGATTCCTGAATGTTGGAGATGGAAGATATGTTCCAATCCTTATTTTAGGAATCATCGAACCTATTTTCAATTCTAACAATATCATTTTAGTGATTGTCACTATTGTCTAATGATTTTTGTGATATCATTATGAATGATGTCAAAATCATGTGGACAATCAAGAAATAACTTTTATATAGCTTGTTAGTGTATTGTACACACCAAACAAACTCCTTAGAGTAGATAATATCACGCATGACTACCTTTGACATTGAAGGCTTGATTATATATAAATAAGAATAGGATGAACAGGTTGATTTAAGAGGTAACCCTCGAAGTTAGTGATTGTAAATCATTGACAATCTGTAAGTCCTGTTGCCTTGATAAGATGATCAAGTCACCATTTGCTAGAAAAGGTGAACGAGCCATTGATATTCTGAATCTGATACATATTAATGTATTGGATCTACGAACATATCTACCATAAATTTGAATTATTTAAAATATTCAAATAATTTCTTAATAAGGTAGAGAAACAAATTGAGAAGAGCATTGAAACTCTTCAGTCAGACCAAGGAAGAGAATGCCTTTTCGATGAATTTTTGACATATCTAGAAGAGAATAAGATTTTTTCTTATTGGATTCGACTTTGTTAGACATAGTTCAATCCATGATGGGGTTTACAAGTCTGCCAGTCTTCTATTAAGGTTATGCTCTTGAGTCTACTTGTTATGTTCGAAACTAGATTCTGAATTAAACAGTCGCAAAGACTCTATATAAGATATGGACTAGGCATAAGCTGATATTTTCTTATCTTATGGTTTGAAAGTGTTTGTTTTATCTCAAGCATTTGCAGATCAATTAGCTTGGATCCCTGTCCTATAAATATTATTTTGTAGGGTAACCCCAAAGAATCTAGAAAAAATTACTTCTACCTTGCTAAAGAATAAAAGTTGTTCAACATTCTTTTTAGAAAAGGAGTACCTTGGTGAAGGAACTGATGTCTTTAATGTGAAACTTATGAAGTTTGATAGGTAGAAGAACCGACACAATCTAGTGAACCCATAGAACTAGATTTGATTAGATCAAACCTAGAATCCATTGTAGAAGCACCATTAAGGAGATCCAATAGAGTATTACATCTGTCGGATAGATACTTTGGTTTCTAGGTTCAGTACGTGATCCTATTGAACTCGATGAGAATAATAAGGATTTGATCACCTATATGGATGCCATACAGAGGTCTAATTTTGATTAGTGGCTTGGAGCCATAAAGTTTGAAATGGAGTCCATGAAGGTCAATGGTGTATGGATACTCATTGATCCACTCGAAGGGGTAAAACCCAAAGAGTGTAAGTGGATCTTCAATAGGATCAGAGGGTGCAGACGAGAAGGTGGAGATCTACATGCCCATCTGGTTGCCTAAGAATGTTATCAATATTATGGTATTGACTATAACGAGATAATTTTCTCTTATGATAATGCTAAATATTTTGGAGATTGAAACATGCATTTAGATAAGTGATCAAAATGCATGGCTTTATTGAGAACGAAGAAGAACACTGCAAATACAAATTGGTTAATAGTTCTATGAGTGTATTTCTTGTTTTGTATATGAATAAATTTTTTTAATTAAAAATAATATTTCTTACATTACAAAGAATAAAGCTTTTGCTATTATCATTGTTCTCCATAAAGAATTTGGAGAAAACATCCTTTATCCTAGGGATGAAGATCTATAGAGATAGATCTAAGAGGCTGCTTAGGTTATTCTCAGTCTATGTATATAGAGTATTTATGAGTAGAATTTATTCTATCATATACACCATGTACGAGATCGGATATGGTATACTAACTAGAGATAGTGAGTGGATACTTGCAAGATCTGGATGAGAATCACTGATAAGTCATCCTTAAGTATTTAAGAAATACTAAAGATCGATAACTCGATTATGGAGAATCTGACTTAAAACTTATAGAATATGGCTCTATTTTTTAGTTGGACATAATAATAGCAAGAATATGTCGGAATACATCCTTATCCTGAATAATGGAGCAATCTGCTGAAAAAATTTCAAGCAAAAAAATATAGCGAATTTAATTTACGAGGCTAAATGCATTGCAGCATTCGATGCTTGCAAAGAAGCTATATGATTGCATAGATTCATTGGCAAGCTAGGAGTGGCACCCTTCAATGATGGTTCTGCTGTATTGTATAGTACTGGAGCTATAGCTCATGCCTAGCAGCCAAAGTTTTATTAGCTTACTAAATATTTTGCATCACTACCACCTTATTCAAAAAATCAGATCAAGGTAATGTCAATCTTTAAAAGATCGATGGAAAGAAAAATTTGACCAACACATTTACTAAAGCCTCGGTATCTAGGAGTTCTGAGATGATAAATCGAAGATGAATATATTATACTATATTGATTGGCTTTAGTCCAAGTGAGAGTTGTTGGAAATTATATCCTAAAGCCAATCATTTGATGATTGTGCTAATTATAAATATATATAAATTGATCAATAATAAAAGTTATATGGCCTTTTTCATCACAAGATTACATCTTCTAATAAACTCTTATATTATGATGAAGTTCTTAAGACTACTTTGATCGATAAAGAAAGATTTATCATGTAGTCCTTAAACTGGTTCACGATCAAACGATACGCTATTACTAGGATGATAGTGATATCATATGTAGGACATTGTATGCCATATATATTGATTGTTCTCGTAACCAAATGGTGTGAAGATACTAGTATGACATGCAAGTGAGATGTAGAAATATATCTCATTGAACATGACCAACTGTGGAGCACTTTGCTGTCAAGAGTAGCTCGCAAAGGGTATAGGTATAAGTGTCCCTTCGATTTGAGATCACCATGGTGACTTGCAAGCAACTCACCATACTTTAGCATTGGACTATCTGAATTTATAATTTAGTAACAAAAAATTTTTGGATACAGTCAAGTACTTGTCAAGTCGGTGCATGAGTCAAGATGGGATTGATCTCTTTGAATTAGTAAAAGTTAATGTATCAATGTATTTCAATTTAGCAAAATCTGAGCTCGGATAATCCATGTGATAGATTTGAAAGATTGAAATAAAATGTGGATAACTTATTTATGATTGACAGTTAAATCCTAGATCATTCTCGTGTTAGATGAGTGCCCTAGATGTCAGATTGGCTGACACATTTCTGTACAAATCTAAGGATAAATTTATAATTTTAACTATAAATCAATAAATGGGTTATTCTTCTATCACATTGTGTACAATGTGTCTGGGATACATCTTTTGAGTTAGTAGAAATGTCAATTCATATTTTCAAGAGTTAAAAATTTAAGGCATGAATTTACATAACTAACTCATAAACAGCTCCTGACCATAGGATCATCACGAGGATGGTGATCGATCCGAAAGATTGGTGTACGATCACTTCCTTAGGATAGATGTATCTTGAGTCTATGGTGTAGAGATACTAAAGTGAGAGTACAGGTATTTGTTGAGAATGAGAGTACTGAGTGTGACCACCTCGAGCAGTCATAAAGAAGTCTACCTTCTCGTCGATGACTAGCTCGATGCTACAGTTGTGTGTCTAGTTCTTTGACCTGAGGTGCATCGACAGTTCACCTTGAGTGTGTTATAGTTTGACTACATCATAACTCGGTCTCCTAGCTATTCAGAACCCTGAGGTGTATGTTGGCTGTAGCATATTTATTATAGAAACTAGGTCGCACCAAGATGGGATCTATCAACCTCGGTAGATGAGAGGAGTAGTCCTATGGTGATCAAAAGATCGAGTCCTTAAGCCCATGGCCATGGCAGAGTGAAATAATGGAAAAAGAGTTTTCCATTAGGGTTTCACATCGGACTCGGATCGATCGATTAACTCAAATGACTGATGTTGGGTTTGACGAGTTCACCTTAACCCTAATTCAGTCGGAACTCATGATAGAGAAACTCAATCACACGGGTAGCTGCACCGAGATGTTCATCATCGGTTCTGATGGATTGCCACCATATATTGTTAGGTATCACTGATGGATTTTGAGAGCAATTAGAATGATCTTGATAATCGATCATTCTAATTGTATGAATCAGAAGAGTTCTGGTCCATCCAAAGGAGTTTCGATGATGTCGATGATGAGATCACGACATATCTCATTACCATATAGAATTGAACCTAACTGGATCACACTAACAAGGGTTAGGATCTGGATGTCATCAATTGGGCTAGCCCAATTGATTTGGATTAGATCCAATTAGGTTCAAGGAAATCATGCTAGCACACGATTGAGCCTAATTTTCTCCTCGTGTAATCTTTTCTATAACGACTGAGCCAAATGTGATTTGACTCACCCAAAAAATCTTGAAAAAGTTTCTCTCAGTCTAAATGAAGCTTGTTCAACTCAAAAAAATCTTGTCTTAATTTATGAGATGAATTTAAGACAACACGTGCTAATTCCTGACACCTGCCATTTTCATTTTAGGACATCTGTCAAATGTTGACATATGGGTCTTAAACTGAAGGCCACTTGGCAAGAGGTTATTGGAGGATTTTTGTGGAGTGTCCACATGCCAAATCAACATCAAATTAGGTGCCATAATCAAATTATGGCGTGAGCCCAATTGGATAAAGAGGGTGCCCCAAGTGGATAAAGATCAAGAGGAGTCTTGATCAACATAAACTCTTGGGTGCCATCTCCCTTGTGCTTATCCAATGTTGGTGCCAACATAGGAGAGAGGATGGGGGTTCTTATCTGATGTGATCAAATGACATCACTCCACCAATCAGAATTTTTTTAGATTAAATGGAATTTTTTGATTGATCGAATGATGTGGCACTGCGTAGCGCAGCAGGGTCTATATAAACCCTGTCTGTGCCTAGGGTTTTATGTGATTGCACCAAACCCATCAAAGCTGCCACCCCCTTTCCTTTTCTCCATATCCCATCTGAAGTCCTCCCTCCTCTCTTCATGCCTAAGGAGTTGGGCGTCCATCTAGTGGAAGATCAAGGTGTGGTGATGCCTTGAACAGGAAGGCTGCAGGAGTTCTTCAACAAGCTGCTGCTCCAAATTCAGGAAGACTTTTGAAGATCTTTCTAATTAGATTCAGTTTTGATTTTTGGAGCAAAAATTTTTGAGGAGAAGATGATCCAGGTCCTACCCAAGTGGATACTAGTAGAGGCCAGACGATTGCGTGGCTAAATCAGAACCTCAGGCTTGCTGCGATCATCTACAGGGTAATCAGATTACCTTTGAGGTATTTCATATTTCCTCATACTTTTAGATTTATTTTAAAATTAATATCAGATAATAAAATTAGATCTAGAGATTTAGATCTAAAATAAATATAGGATAATTTTTTTTTAAATTATTTTACCCCAGATTTGATGAAATCTGAAAGATCCTACAAGAAAAAGGTAGTTTTTTCTTCAACTGGTATCAAAGCCAGGTTGATGGCTCAGTTTCAGATCTAATTTAGATATAATTTTAATTTTAATTTATCTAATATCAAAAAATTTCAAATGTCACATCAGATATGATAGGATCTAAAATCAAAATATTTAAAGTTAAATCTGAGAAGATCTAACATGCTTGAGATGCATGACTAGACTAGGAATAGTTTGATCTATGAACAGTCTTATAAGTTTATATTTTAATGATATTAAAATATAATTTAGATCTAATTTATTTTTTAATTTTGATGATATAAATTTTATATATTCAGATCAAAAATAGAAAATAAAAATTTGGATAATACATAAGATTGATCTGTTGCATGCCTAGATTAGTTATAGAATTGTTCTAGTAACTGTCTAGAATAAATTTTATGTTGAATAGTTCAATTTAAATTTTATTTTCAGATATTACATGTGATGTATTAAATCTGAAAGCATGTTAATTAGATCAATTTTTGATACATGAGATGTATGCAAAGCATGTAATAGTTAGATCTTAAATTGTATATGTGATATGTAAATTTAGATCTAACTAGTTTTGTAGTTAAATTTATATTTTTGATTAAGATGTTCCTCATGGCCGTTCGGTCATAAGAACAAAGTAGGATTTAAAGGTCCTCTCCTCTCATTCAATGGGGTGTTCTTATGACGTGTAAGGGTGCTGCACGTTTATCCTTAATCAGAAACCAAAACTTACTTTTCTGCAAAATCCTAGATCCTGAAACCTTAGGATTTATTTTATATATTTTGTTTATGAACCCAAGACTTAATTAATGAATTAAGCTTATGAAATTAAATTAGGTCTAAAATTGAGAATTTCAGATCTAAGTCATTTTCATAAAATTGGGTTCGGACTTGGGTAGCTCAATTAGGTCTAGCGGTTGATCAAACTGAATCAATAGTTAGTTAGATGGGATCATGAAAGCTAATAATTGACCAGCCTAATAGGATTATGTCTGGGTCAAGGTCGAATCATATTTAGATGTGACTCGATCAAGTTAAGACCTAATTTGGCTCAGTGGTTAGAGCCTGGATTGTAGGCTAACCCAATTAGTTCTGGTTCGACAATTTGATGTCCAAGGTAAGTTGGACAGATGCGATCGACTGGTTTTTAATTAGGAGCTACTCGACTCAAATGTGTTCTTGTCGAGTTAATGGCATATCCCTTCCACCGGTCTCACTTACCTGACCATATGTGTCGATCCAGTTCTGATTTGAGGTGGCTAACAATTCGAGCTAACCCATGCCACTAGGTTAGTCATAATTGTTATGACTATGTCAAGTCAAGTTTAATGAGACCTAAATCAAATCTCTCTAAGAAAATATTAAGTCTAAGGTCTTCCACCATTATGGATGTGCGGGTCCTTCCCGGGATTGATTGTTCTCGATTGGTTATAGTGGCTCAGTTGCATCGGAAAGATGCAACCATGTCCATTAGGCATTGGATACTACGAATTAGAGGATGGGTTGGGCTCAATATTTCAAATATGGTGAGGAACCCAATCAGAAATCTAGTTCGTGCAAATGGTGGGTTTGACTTAACTAAGGATTGGAGCAATATTCCGGACACGGTGAGCTTCATTAATCAGAGATCAAGTTTTAGGTGCACCATGATTAGAGAATCATTGGACAAGAGTTGTCCACTCATCGGTTGACCCATCACCAATAACTGTTAGGTGAGGTGGTGAGCCAGTCGGTGAGACCGCACCCCCACTAGAAATCACTGATCATGATGATTTTCACATCTCTACTAAGAGAGTGTAGAGATCTAAAAAAATAGTGGGAGCCTAATTTGTTTAAAAATGAAACCTCTAAACAAATTGGTTAAGTCTGATTACAAAATCTAACTAAAAATTGTTGACTCTCTACAGCAAACATGTCTGCGTCCAACCCCCTGACCAAAATACTAGACACCCATAGACTGACTGGATCCAATTTCAAGGACTAGTTAAGAAACTACAGAATTATTCTGAATTTTGAAAAATTGACCCATGTCTTGGACTAGGACCTACCTGCCATTCCAGCACGTCCGACTGTTGAACAGAGAGCGTCTCTGAAAAAGTGGATGGATGATGATAACAAAGCAAGGTACTACATGTTGGGTGCAATGTCTGATGACTTACAGTGCCAATATGAAAATATTTTGACTACCCACCAAATGTTGGCTCACCTACAAGAGTTGTTTGGTGAACAAAGTCACGCAGCCAAGTATCAAGTCTGTCAAAATTTTTTAAGGCTAAAATACGTGATGGGCAGTCAGTCCAAGATCATTGTTTGACAATGATCAAGGACCTTGAGGAGCTTGAGAAGCTCGGTATCATCTTAAATAAAGATTTTCAGATTGATGTGATCCTTCAGTCCTTGTCCGATGCATATGGTCAGTTCATCATGAACTTCCACATGCATAAGATGCAGTGTGCCTTGGCTGAGTTAATGAACATGTTGGTTACGACTGAGCTTTCTATGAAGGGTTCAAAAGGCTCAGTTCTTACTGTGGAGCGGACTTCTTCTAAGAAAAAAATTTTTGAAAAAAAAAAAGGTCTGCAAAGAAGCAGAAGGTGGATGGGAAGAAGAAGAAGATAGAACCGAAGAAGAAGGTTGCTGAAAAGAGAAAATATTTCCACTGCCAATCAGACGGCCATTGGAAGTGAAATTGTCCTCAATATCTGGCCACCCTGAAGAACAAGAAGGATGGTCCTTCTGGAGGTATGCTCGTTTTAGAATCTAATCTTAGGGTTTCTTTTGCATCCAGTTGGGTGCTTGACTCTGGTTCTAGTGCTCATTTATGCACTTCTATGCAAGATCTTGAGGAGAGCAAGAGGCTAAGAGATGGAGAGATGATCCTACGCATCGGGAATGGAGCAAGAGTTGCGCTGTGGTTGTGAAAACCTACCCTCTGCAATTACCGTTAGGATTAGATTTAATACTTAGAGATTGTTATTATGTGCCTGCAGCAAGCAGGAATTTGATTTCTGTTTCATGTTTAGCACAAGAAGGCTATGTGATTAGCTTTCATAAGGACCATTGTAATATATTTTATGAAAATAATAAAGTTACAAATGGTTTTCTTATTAATGGACTCTATCAGCTACATATTGATGTATCTGTATTTAATATTGAGCAAAATATGAATGCCATAGGAATTAAAAGGCTTTGAGATAGTCTAAATGATAGGTATCTGTGGCACCTAAGGCTAGGTTATATAGCGAAAGACAGGGTTAACAAATTGGAGAAATTCGGGCTGTTGAGTCCATTGGCTTTCGAGTCATATCCAGTTTGTGAATCATGCCTTCAAGGCAAAATGACCAAACTCTCTTTTGTAGGATATGGGGAAAGAGCCACAAACCTACTTGCCCTAGTACATATGGATGTGTGCAGCCCATTTGATGTGCCGGCTAGAGGCAACTATGTCTACTTCATTATCTTTACTGATGATATGTCTAGGTACGGGTATGTATTTCTCATGAAACACAAGTCTGAAGCCTTTGAAAGGTTCAAAAAATTCAGACATGAAGTAGAAAAATAAACAGAAAAATCCATTAAGGTTCTTCGATCAGATCGAGGAGGTGAATACCTTAGTCGGGAGTTCCTAGACTATCTTAAGGATAATGGCATAGTCTCCAAATGGACTCTACCTGAAACGTCACAACTCAACGGGGTTTCAGAACGGAGAAATCGGACCCTATTAGATATGGTCCGTTCCATGATGAGCTTCACGGACCTCCTTGAGTTTCTTTGGAAACATTATCTCATGACAGTAATATATGTATTGAATAGGGTTTCATCTAAAATCGTTCCTACCACACCATATGAGATATGGCATGGTAAGAAGCCAAGTCTGAATCATCTCAGAATTTGGGGTTGTTCGGCTCATGTCAAGAGACAGCAGGCAGACAAGTTGGAGTTCAGGCCTTTTAGAGCTCGATTCATAGGATATCCTAAAGAGTCATTAGGATACTATTTCTATATTTCGAAAGATCACAATGTGATTGTGAATCGAAATGCTATTTTTCTTGAAAAATAGTTTATTCAAGATGGTGGCATCGGAAGAATAATTATGCTTAAGGAGAATGTCTCCCAAGAGCAATGAGCTAAAGAACCTGAGGAACCAAATCAATTAGAATCAGTCCTAACACAACCTCTTCCACCTCGTAAATCGATTAGGGTTTTTCATCCTCCTGAAAGGTACTTAAGTACCATACAAGAGGATATAGAGAAAATATTTTTCTCACGAGAAATGGGGCTCATGGTGATGATCCCAAGATCTATGACGAGGCGATATCAGATATCGACTCTGAGAAATAGTTAGAGACAATGAGATCAAAAATTGACTCGATCCACTCAAACCAAGTTTGGACCTTGGTAGATCCACCTGAAGGTACTGTACCTATTGGGTGTAAATGGATCTTCAAAAAAAAGATAGGTGCAGATGGGAATGTAGAGACATTCAAGGTTAGGCTCGTAGCGAAAGGTTATAGTCAGCGCGAAGGCATTGACTATCAGGATACCTTCTCACCCGTAGCCATGCTAAAATCCATCCACACATTGCTTGCTGTTGCAGCCTACTTCAATTATGAAATATGGCAGATGGACGTGAAAACAGTATTCTTAAATGGACATCTTGAGAAAGATATCTATATGGAATAGCCACTTGGTTTCACATCCAGTGATGATGATCACAAGGTCTGCAAGCTGCAAAGATCCATTTATGGACTTAAGCAAGCATCTCGGAGCTGGAATACTCATTTCAATGATGTGATCAAAATATTTGGTTTCATCAAGAACGAGGAGGATCCATGTGTGTTCAAAAAGGTTTGTGGGAGCACAGTTGTCTTCCTCGTATTGTACATAGATGACATCCTCCTAATTGAGAATGACATTCTCATATTGACCTCAGTCAAAGTATGGTTGTCTAAGGAGTTCTCTATGAAAGATCTAGGAGAGGCATCCTTTATACTGGGTATTAAGGTCTATAAAGATAGATCAAATAGGATGTTGGGACTTTCACAGAAGATGTACATAGAGGAGGTGCTAAAAAGGTTTAGCATGAAAAACTCCAAAAGAGATTTAGTACCTTTTAGACATGGCATTCATCTCTCCAAGAAGATGTGCCCTAGCACACCTGAGGAGATTGAATGCATGAGCAAAATTCCTTATGCTTCGGCAATAGGGAGCCTCATGTATGCCATGCTATGTACATGACCTGATATAGCCCATGCTGTGAGTGTCACAAGCAGATATCAGTCGAATCCTGGCGAAGAGCACTGGACTTCTGTGAAATGTATCTTTAAGTACTTGAGAAGGACTAAGGATATGTTTCTAGTCTTTAGGAATGGAGAACTCCAGATTTAGGGATATACAGACTCAGACTTTATATCTGATATAGATGATCGAAAGTCGACATCTGGGAGTCTATTCATTTGCAATGGTGGTACAGTTAGCTGGAAGAGTTTCAAGCAGATGGTGATTGCTGATTCCACCATGGAGGCAGAATATATTGCTGCATCAAAAGCTGTGAAGGAGGCATTCTGATACAAAATATTTGCTGCAGAGCTTGGAGTGATGTCATCGGATGCCATCCCTCTTTACTGCGACAATAATGGCACCATAGCCCTAAATAAAGAGCCAAAGTCTCACCAGAAGTTCAAGCACATCGAGCGATAGCGGCGATTCCATCTGATCCATGATTATCTCGAAAAAAATTATATCGAGGTTAAGAGAGTCGACTCCATAGACAATATGGTAGACCCACTGACAAAGCCATTAGGCCAGCAAAAGATCGAAGCCCACCTTGAGAAGATGGTACTTAGATATGTAGCCAATTGGCATTAGGTCAAGTGAGAGTTTGTTAGATGAGTGCCCTAGATGCCAGATTGGCTAACACATTCTTGTACAAATCTAAGGATAAATTTATAATTTTGATTATAAATCAATAAATGGATTATTCTTCTATCACATTGTGTACATTATGTCTGTGATACATCCTTTGAGTTAGTAGGAATGTTAATTCATATTTTTAAGAGTTGAAAATTTAAGGCATGAATTTACATAACTAACTTATAAATAGCTCCTGACCATAGGATCATTATGAAGATGGTGATCGATTTGAAAGGTTGGTGTATGATTACTTCCTTAAGGTAGATGTATCTTGAGTCTACAGTGTGGAGACACCAAAGTGAGAGTACAGATATTCGTTGAGAATGAGATACTGAGCGTGACCACCTCGAGTAGTCATAAAAAAGACTACCTTCTCATCGATGACTAGCTCGATGCTGTAGTTGTGTGTCTAGTTCTTTGACCTGAGGTGCATCGACAGTTTACCTTGAGTGTGTTATAGTTTGACTACACCATAAATCGATCTCCTAGCCATTCAAAATCCTGAAGTGTATATTGGTTGTAACAGATTCATTATAGGAACTAGGTCACACCAAGATGGGATCTATCAACCTCGGTAGATGAGAGGAGTAGTCCTATGATAGTCGAAAGATCGAGTCCTTAAGCCTATGGCCATGGCAGAGTGAAATAATAGAAAAAGAGTTTTCCATTGAGGTTTCACATCGAATTCGGATCGATCGATTGATTCATATGACTGATGTAGGGTTTGATGAGTTCACCTTAACCCTAATTCAGTCGGGACTCATGATAGAGGAACTCAATCACACAGGTAGCTACACCGAGAGGTTTATCTTTAGTTCTAATGGGTTGCCACCACATACTGCTAGGTGTCACTGATGGATTTTGGGAGCAATTACAATGATATTGATGATCGATCATTCTAATTGTCTGAATCAGAAGAGTTCTGATCCATCGAAAGGAGTTTCGATGATGTCGATGATGAGATCACGACATATCTCATTACTATACAGAATTGAATCTAACTGGGTCACATAAATAAGGGTTAGGGTCTGGATGTCTTCAATTGGACTAACCCAATTGATTTGGATAAGATCCAATTAGGTTCAAGGAAATCGTGCTGGCACACGATTGAGCCTAACTTTCTCCTCGTGTAATCTTTTCTGTCTCTACTGAGCCAAATATGATTTGACTCATCCAGAGAACCTTGGGAAGGTTTCTCTCGATCTAAATAAAGCTTGTCCATCTCAGAAAAGGCTTGTCTTAATTCATGAGATGAATTTAAGACAAGCACCTGCTAATTCCTGTCACCTGCCAATTTTATTTTAGGACATCTATCAAATGTTGACATATGGGTCTTAAACTGAAGAGAGCTCATTGAAAAATTTTTGTGGAGTGTCCACATGCCTAAATCACATCAAATTGGATACCATAATCAGATTATGGCATGAGCCCAATTGGATTAAAGTGGGTGCCCCAAATGGATAAGAATGAAAGAGTCCTAATAAACATGGACTCTTTGGCGCCACCTTGCTTATGCTTATCCAAAGTTGGTGCCAACATAGGAGAGAGGGTGGAGATTCTTATCTAATGTGATCAGATAATATCACTCCACCAATCAAATTTTTTTCAAAATTTATTGAAATTTTTTGATTGGTCGAATGATGTGGCACTGCACTGCATACAGGGTCTATAAAATCCCTGTCTGTGCCTAGGGTTTGAGAGTTTCTGCTCAATACCCAGCCAAAATGAGAATCCTCTCATATTCTCCATATCTTCCCTACTCTTCTCTCTCCCCTCTTCATATCCAAGGAGTTGGACATCCATCTGGCAAAGGTCTAAGGTGTGGTGATGCCTGGAACAGGAAGGCTGCAGGACATCTTCGATAGGCTGCTGCTCCAACTTCAGAAGGAGTTTTAAAGTATTTTCAAATCAGATAGAGATCTAATTTTTGGAGTATAAATTTGTGAGGAGAAGATGTTCCAGATCTTGCCTGAGTAGATATCGATAGAGGCCAGGCGCTTGCATGGCTACATCAGAATCTCGGGCTGTGCTATGATCATCTACAGGGTAATCAGATTATCCTTGAGGTATTACTTGTTTCTTCATCCCTTTTAGATTTATTTTAGACTTAATATCAGATATGAAGATTAGATCTAGAGACTTAAATCTAAAATAAATATAAGATAATTTTTTTTTTAAATTATTCCACCTCAGATTTGATGAAATCTGGAAGATCCTACAAAAGAAAAAGATGGTTTTTCCTTCAACTGGTATCAGAGCCAGGTTGATGGCTCAGTTTCAGATCTAATTTAGATCTAATTTTAATTTTAATTTATCTAATATTAAAAAAATTCAGATATCACATCAGATATGATAGGATCTGAAATCAAAATATTTAAAATTAAATCCAAGAAGATCTAACATGCATGAGATGCATGACTAGACTAGGATTAGTTGAATCCATGAATAGTCTTAAGTTTATGTTTTAATGTGATTAAAATATGAATTAGATCAAATTTATTCTCTATTTTTTTGATGTTATAAATATTATAATCAGATAAAAAATAAAAAATAAAATTTTAATTATTCCATAAAATTGATCTGTTGCATGTCTAGACTAGTTGTAGAATTATTCTAGTAACTTGTCTAGAATAATTTTTATTTTGAATAGTTCAATTTAAATTCTATTTTTTAGATATTACATATGATGTATCAAATCTAAAAGCATGTTAATTAGATTGATTTTTGATACATGAGATATATGCAAAGCATATATTAGTTTGATCTTAAATTGTATATGAGATATGTAAATTTAGATCTAACTAGTTTTGTAGTTAAATTTATATTTCTGATTAAGGTGTTCCTCATGGTCGTCCGGTCATAAGAATGAAGTAGGATTTTAAGACCCTCTCTTTCCATTCAATGGAGTATTCATATGACGTGTAGGGGTACCGCGCGTTCATCCTTAATCAGAAATCAAAACTTACTTTTCTGCAAAACCCTAGATCCTGAAATCTTAGGATTTATTTTACATGCTTTGTTTATGAAACCAAACTTAATTAATGAATTAAGCTTATGAAATTAAGTTAGGTCTAAAATTGAGAATTTCAGATCTAAGATATTTTCATAAAATTGGGTTCGGGCTTGGGTACCATAATTAGGTCTAGCGGTTGATCAAACCGAATCAAGAGTTGGTTATGTGGGATCATGAAAGCTAATAATTGATCAGCCTAATAGGATTAAGTCTGGATCAAGGTCGAATCACATTTAGATGTGACTCGATCAAGTTAAGACCTAATTTGGCTCAGTGGTTAGAGCCTGAATTGTAGGCTAACCCAATTAGTTCTGGTTCGACAATTTGGTGTCTAAAGTAAGTTGGGCAGATGCGACCGACTGATTTTTAATTGGGAGCTACTCGACTCGAATGCATTCTTGTCAAGTTAATGGCATATCCCTTCCACCGGTCTCACTTACCTAGCCATATGTGTCGATCCAGTTCTGATTTGAGGTGGCTAACAATTCGAGCTGACCCATGCCACTAGGTTAGTCATAATTGTTATGACTATGTCAAGTCAAGTTTAATGAGATCTAAATCAAATCTTCCTAAGAAAATATTAAGTCCAGGTCTTCCACCATTGTGGATGTGCGGGCCCTTCCCGGGGTTGATTGTTCTTGGCTAGTTACAGTAGCTCAGTTGCACCGGGAAGATGCAACCATGTCCATTAGGCATTGGATGCTATGGATTAGAGGATGGGTTGGGCTTAATATTTTGGATACGGTGAGGGATCCAATCAGGAATCTAGTTCGTGCAAATGGTGGGTCTGACTTAACCAAGGATTGGAGCAATATTCCGGACATGGTCAACTTCATGAATTAGAGACCAAGTTTTGGGTACACCATGATTAGAGAATCATTGGACAAGAGTTGTCCACTCATCGGTTGACCTATCATCAATAACTGTTAGGTAAGGTGATGAGCCAGTCGGTGAGACCGCACCACCCACTAGAAATCACTGATCACAGAGATTTTCACATCTCTACCAAGGAAGTATAGGGATCTGAGAAAATAGTGGGAGCCTAATTTGTTTAAAAATGAAACCCCTAAATAAATTGGTTAAGTTTGATTACAAAATCTAACTAGAAACTTTTGACTCTCTCCAGAAAATATGTCTGCCTCAAACCCCTTGACCAAAATACTAGACACCCACAGATTGACTGGACCCAATTTCAAGGACTGGTTAAGGAACTACAAAATTATTCTGAGTTTCAAAAAATTGACTCATATCTTGGACCAGGACCCACCTGCCATGCCAGCACGTCCGACTGCTGAACAGAGAGCATCTCTGAAAAAGTGGATGGATGATGATAACAAAGCAAGGTATTACATGTTGGGTGCAATGTCTGATGACTTGCAGCACCAACATGAGAATATTTTGACTACCCGCCAAATGTTGGCTCACCTATAAGAGTTGTTTGGTGAACAAAGTCACATAGCCTAGTATCAAGTCTGTCGAAGACTTTTTAAGGCTAAAATACATGATGGGCAGTCAGTCCAAGATCATTGTTTGACAATGATCAAGGATCTCGAGGAGCTTGAGAAGCTCGATATCATCTTAGACAAAGATTTTCAGATTGATGTGATCTTTCAGTCCTTGTCCGATGCATATGGTCAGTTCATCATGAACTTTCATATGCATAAGATGCAGTGTTCCTTGTTCGAGTTAACGAACATGCTGGTTACGGCTGAGCTTTCTATGAAGGGTTCAAAAGGCTCAGTTCTTACTGTGGAGCAGACTTCTTCCAAGAGAAAGTCTTTTGGAAAGAAAAAGAAGTCTGCGAAGAAGCAGACGGTGGATGGCAAGAAGAAGAAGATAGAACCGAAGAAGAAGGCTACTGATAAGAAAAAATATTTCCACTGCCAATCAAATGGCTATTGAAAGCGAAACTGTCCTTAGTACCTGACCACCCTAAAGAATAAAAAGGATGGTTCTTCTAGGGGTATGCTCATTTTAGAATCTAACCTTACGGTTTCTTCTGCATCCAGTTGGGTGCTTG
Source organism: Elaeis guineensis (assembly GCF_000442705.2). NCBI lineage: Eukaryota > Viridiplantae > Streptophyta > Magnoliopsida > Arecales > Arecaceae > Elaeis > Elaeis guineensis. Next base: position 61,852,656 of record NC_025998.2, read on the forward strand.
ACTCTGGTTCTAGTGCTCATTTGTGCACTTCTATGCAGGGTCTTGAGGAAAGCAGGAGGCTGAGGGATGGGGAGATGATCCTACACGTCGGAAATGAAGCAAGAGTTGCTGTTGTGGCCGTGGAAACCTATCCTCTGCGATTACCGTTAGGATTAGATTTAGTTTTAAGAGACTGTTATTATGTGCCTGCAGCAAGTAGGAATTTGATTTCTATTTCATGTTTAGCCCAAGAAGGCTATGTGATTAGCTTTCATAAGGACCATTGTAATATTTTTTATGAAAATAATAAAGTTGCAGATGGTTTTTTTATTAACAGTCTCTATCAGCTACATGTTGATGTATCTGTATTTAATATCGAGCAAAATGTGAATACCATAGGAATCAAAAGGCCTAGAGATAGTCTAAATAATAGGTATCTGTGGCACCTAAGGCTAGGTCATATAGCGGAAGACAGGGTTAACAAATTGGAGAAATCCGGGCTATTGAGTCCGTTGACTTTTGAGTCATATCCAGTTTGTGAATCATACCTTCAAGACAAAATGACCAAGCTTCCTTTTGTAGGACATGGGGAAAGGGCCACAGACCTACTTGCCCTAATACATACAGATGTGTGCGGCCCATTTGTTGTGCCGGCTAGAAGCAACTACGTATACTTCATTACCTTTATCGATGATATGTCTAGGTACGGATATGTATTTCTAATGAAACACAAGTCTGAAGCCTTTGAAAGGTTCAAAGAATTTAAACATGAAGTAGAAAAACAAACAGGAAAGCCCATTAAGGTTCTTCGATCAGATCGAGGAGGTGAATACCTTAGTCGGGAGTTTCTAGACTATCTTAAAAACAATGGTATAGTCTCTCAATGGACTCCACCTGGAATGCCTTAACTCAACAGATTTTCAGAACGGAGAAATCGGACCCTATTAGATATGATCCATTCCATGATGAACTTCACAGACCTTCCTGAATTTTTTTGGAGACATTGTCTCATGACAACAATTTATGTATTGAATAGGGTTCCCTCTAAAATCGTTCCTACCACACCGTATGAGATATGGCATGGTGAAAGGTCAAGTCTGAATCATCTCAAAATTTAGGATTATCCGGCTCATGTCAAGAGACAATAGGCGGACAAGTTAGAGTTCAGGTCTTTTAGAGCTCGATTCATAGGATATACTATAGAGTCATTAGGATACTATTTCTATATTTTGGAAGACCATAATATGATTGTGAGTCAAAATACTATTTTTCTTGAAAAATAGTTTATTCAAGATGGTGGCATCGGAAATGTCTCCCAAGAGCAACAAGCTAAAAAATTTGAGGAACCTAATCAATCAGAATCAGTCTTAACACAACCTCTTCCACCTCGTAGATCGACTAGGGTTTCCTATTCTCCTGAAAGGTACTTAGGTACTATACAAGAGGATGTAGAGGAAATGTTCCTCACAAAAAATGGGGTTCATGGTGATGATCCCAAGACCTATGATGATGCGATATCAGATATCGACTCTGAGAAATGGTTAGAGGCAATGAGATCAGAAATTGACTCGATGCACTCAAACCAAGTCTGGACCTTGGTAGATCCACCTGAAGGTATTGTACCTATTGGGTGTAAATGGATCTTCAAGAGAAAGATAGGTGCAGATGGGAATGTCGAGACATTCAAGGTTAGGCTCGTAGCGAAAGGTTATAGTCAGTGCGAAGGTATTGACTATCAGGATACCTTCTCGTCCATAGCCATGCTAAAATCCATCCGCACATTGCTTGCTATTGCAGCCTATTTCGATTATGAAATATAATAGATGGACATGAAAATGGTGTTCTTAAATGGATATCTTGAGGAAGATATCTATATGGAACAGCCGCTTGGTTTCACATCCAGTGATGATGATCACAGGATTTGCAAGCTACAAAGATCTATTTATGGACTTAAGCAAGCATCTCAGAGTTGGAATACTCATTTCAATGATGTGATCAAAATGTTTGGTTTCATCAAGAATGAGGAGGAACTATGTGTGTTCAAAAAGATTAGTGGGAGCGCAGTTGTCCTCCTCGTATTGTACGTAGATGACATCCTTCTAATTGGGAATGACATTTCCATGTTGACCTCAATCAAAGTATGGTTGTCTAAGGAGTTCTCTATGAAAGATCTAGGAGAGGCATCCTTTATACTTGGTATTAAGGTCTATAGAGATAGACCAAATAGGATGCTGGTGAAGCGAAATTCAGTGCAGGGGTAAAATGGTAATTTTAAATTTTTTTCAAAATTACTATTTTACAGTGAAAATTATTAATTAATCTAATTAATTAATATAAATTTATCCTACACTAGGATCTTAATATGATATATAGCATGCATTCATTTAAATTTGAAATTCAAATGCGAATAGTAAACACTTTACTGTAATGTGTTCAGAACACAATACCTTTGTGTGGGTAGTAGATCGCCGCAATCTGATCACCATCGGGAGAGTCTGATCATTGTGATGCAGTCACATAGCATGTCTGGCCTCTGCGGATCATCCACATGAAGCTCCCAGTCTGATCGACTCCTTACGAGTGCTAGCTCATTGTAGAGCCCTTTTGACGACGGATGCTGATTGAACTCCTTCAAACGATGTCTGTCGATTTTTTGGATGCTCTGGATCATCAACAAACATGCTTGAGAGGATGTTGAAGATCTTCCTAAGATTTTGAGGGCTCACGACACTCGTAGCTCACTTTCTCACATCCCAAACCCCAGGTTAAAACTCTAGGAAATTCACCGGAAACCTTGCACCCACTTTTCTTTCTTTCTTTCTTTTTCTCTTGGAAGGATATGGACTTCTCATGCACAAGACTTCCTCACATCCCAAAATTTTTCTCCAAAAATCTTCTTACACACACCCCACTCTTCTCCTCCTTTTATAACAACGTCAAACGTCTTATCCAAATGAAAGGATAAAGATGAGTAATTGCACATTTGAATTTAAATCAAATTTTGAATTCAAATGGACACCAACTCATCCCTTATCCACTAAAGGCGTGAGAAGAAGAGGGCATGACTTAAATTGTGCATGGAAAGATTTTATGAGAAAAATTTTCTCATGTAATAAATGAGGCATAAAAAAAGGGATAAGACACAAAGATTGATTGCCCATTCAAATTCAAACTTTATTTTGAATTTGAATGGCCAACCAATCATCCTTATCCATT
>NC_025998.2:61855950-61974473 GCF_000442705.2 Elaeis guineensis
AGGTGTGGTGATGCCTGGAACAGGAAGGCTGCAGGACATCTTCGATAGGCTGCTGCTCCAACTTCAGAAGGAGTTTTAAAGTATTTTCAAATCAGATAGAGATCTAATTTTTGGAGTATAAATTTGTGAGGAGAAGATGTTCCAGATCTTGCCTGAGTAGATATCGATAGAGGCCAGGCGCTTGCATGGCTACATCAGAATCTCGGGCTGTGCTATGATCATCTACAGGGTAATCAGATTATCCTTGAGGTATTACTTGTTTCTTCATCCCTTTTAGATTTATTTTAGACTTAATATCAGATATGAAGATTAGATCTAGAGACTTAAATCTAAAATAAATATAAGATAATTTTTTTTTAAATTATTCCACCTCAGATTTGATGAAATCTGGAAGATCCTACAAAAGAAAAAGATGGTTTTTCCTTCAACTGGTATCAGAGCCAGGTTGATGGCTCAGTTTCAGATCTAATTTAGATCTAATTTTAATTTTAATTTATCTAATATTAAAAAAATTCAGATATCACATCAGATATGATAGGATCTGAAATCAAAATATTTAAAATTAAATCCAAGAAGATCTAACATGCATGAGATGCATGACTAGACTAGGATTAGTTGAATCCATGAATAGTCTTAAGTTTATGTTTTAATGTGATTAAAATATGAATTAGATCAAATTTATTCTCTATTTTTTTGATGTTATAAATATTATAATCAGATAAAAAATAAAAAATAAAATTTTAATTATTCCATAAAATTGATCTGTTGCATGTCTAGACTAGTTGTAGAATTATTCTAGTAACTTGTCTAGAATAATTTTTATTTTGAATAGTTCAATTTAAATTCTATTTTTTAGATATTACATATGATGTATCAAATCTAAAAGCATGTTAATTAGATTGATTTTTGATACATGAGATATATGCAAAGCATATATTAGTTTGATCTTAAATTGTATATGAGATATGTAAATTTAGATCTAACTAGTTTTGTAGTTAAATTTATATTTCTGATTAAGGTGTTCCTCATGGTCGTCCGGTCATAAGAATGAAGTAGGATTTTAAGACCCTCTCTTTCCATTCAATGGAGTATTCATATGACGTGTAGGGGTACCGCGCGTTCATCCTTAATCAGAAATCAAAACTTACTTTTCTGCAAAACCCTAGATCCTGAAATCTTAGGATTTATTTTACATGCTTTGTTTATGAAACCAAACTTAATTAATGAATTAAGCTTATGAAATTAAGTTAGGTCTAAAATTGAGAATTTCAGATCTAAGATATTTTCATAAAATTGGGTTCGGGCTTGGGTACCATAATTAGGTCTAGCGGTTGATCAAACCGAATCAAGAGTTGGTTATGTGGGATCATGAAAGCTAATAATTGATCAGCCTAATAGGATTAAGTCTGGATCAAGGTCGAATCACATTTAGATGTGACTCGATCAAGTTAAGACCTAATTTGGCTCAGTGGTTAGAGCCTGAATTGTAGGCTAACCCAATTAGTTCTGGTTCGACAATTTGGTGTCTAAAGTAAGTTGGGCAGATGCGACCGACTGATTTTTAATTGGGAGCTACTCGACTCGAATGCATTCTTGTCAAGTTAATGGCATATCCCTTCCACCGGTCTCACTTACCTAGCCATATGTGTCGATCCAGTTCTGATTTGAGGTGGCTAACAATTCGAGCTGACCCATGCCACTAGGTTAGTCATAATTGTTATGACTATGTCAAGTCAAGTTTAATGAGATCTAAATCAAATCTTCCTAAGAAAATATTAAGTCCAGGTCTTCCACCATTGTGGATGTGCGGGCCCTTCCCGGGGTTGATTGTTCTTGGCTAGTTACAGTAGCTCAGTTGCACCGGGAAGATGCAACCATGTCCATTAGGCATTGGATGCTATGGATTAGAGGATGGGTTGGGCTTAATATTTTGGATACGGTGAGGGATCCAATCAGGAATCTAGTTCGTGCAAATGGTGGGTCTGACTTAACCAAGGATTGGAGCAATATTCCGGACATGGTCAACTTCATGAATTAGAGACCAAGTTTTGGGTACACCATGATTAGAGAATCATTGGACAAGAGTTGTCCACTCATCGGTTGACCTATCATCAATAACTGTTAGGTAAGGTGATGAGCCAGTCGGTGAGACCGCACCACCCACTAGAAATCACTGATCACAGAGATTTTCACATCTCTACCAAGGAAGTATAGGGATCTGAGAAAATAGTGGGAGCCTAATTTGTTTAAAAATGAAACCCCTAAATAAATTGGTTAAGTTTGATTACAAAATCTAACTAGAAACTTTTGACTCTCTCCAGAAAATATGTCTGCCTCAAACCCCTTGACCAAAATACTAGACACCCACAGATTGACTGGACCCAATTTCAAGGACTGGTTAAGGAACTACAAAATTATTCTGAGTTTCAAAAAATTGACTCATATCTTGGACCAGGACCCACCTGCCATGCCAGCACGTCCGACTGCTGAACAGAGAGCATCTCTGAAAAAGTGGATGGATGATGATAACAAAGCAAGGTATTACATGTTGGGTGCAATGTCTGATGACTTGCAGCACCAACATGAGAATATTTTGACTACCCGCCAAATGTTGGCTCACCTATAAGAGTTGTTTGGTGAACAAAGTCACATAGCCTAGTATCAAGTCTGTCGAAGACTTTTTAAGGCTAAAATACATGATGGGCAGTCAGTCCAAGATCATTGTTTGACAATGATCAAGGATCTCGAGGAGCTTGAGAAGCTCGATATCATCTTAGACAAAGATTTTCAGATTGATGTGATCTTTCAGTCCTTGTCCGATGCATATGGTCAGTTCATCATGAACTTTCATATGCATAAGATGCAGTGTTCCTTGTTCGAGTTAACGAACATGCTGGTTACGGCTGAGCTTTCTATGAAGGGTTCAAAAGGCTCAGTTCTTACTGTGGAGCAGACTTCTTCCAAGAGAAAGTCTTTTGGAAAGAAAAAGAAGTCTGCGAAGAAGCAGACGGTGGATGGCAAGAAGAAGAAGATAGAACCGAAGAAGAAGGCTACTGATAAGAAAAAATATTTCCACTGCCAATCAAATGGCTATTGAAAGCGAAACTGTCCTTAGTACCTGACCACCCTAAAGAATAAAAAGGATGGTTCTTCTAGGGGTATGCTCATTTTAGAATCTAACCTTACGGTTTCTTCTGCATCCAGTTGGGTGCTTGACTCTGGTTCTAGTGCTCATTTGTGCACTTCTATGCAGGGTCTTGAGGAAAGCAGGAGGCTGAGGGATGGGGAGATGATCCTACACGTCGGAAATGAAGCAAGAGTTGCTGTTGTGGCCGTGGAAACCTATCCTCTGCGATTACCGTTAGGATTAGATTTAGTTTTAAGAGACTGTTATTATGTGCCTGCAGCAAGTAGGAATTTGATTTCTATTTCATGTTTAGCCCAAGAAGGCTATGTGATTAGCTTTCATAAGGACCATTGTAATATTTTTTATGAAAATAATAAAGTTGCAGATGGTTTTTTTATTAACAGTCTCTATCAGCTACATGTTGATGTATCTGTATTTAATATCGAGCAAAATGTGAATACCATAGGAATCAAAAGGCCTAGAGATAGTCTAAATAATAGGTATCTGTGGCACCTAAGGCTAGGTCATATAGCGGAAGACAGGGTTAACAAATTGGAGAAATCCGGGCTATTGAGTCCGTTGACTTTTGAGTCATATCCAGTTTGTGAATCATACCTTCAAGACAAAATGACCAAGCTTCCTTTTGTAGGACATGGGGAAAGGGCCACAGACCTACTTGCCCTAATACATACAGATGTGTGCGGCCCATTTGTTGTGCCGGCTAGAAGCAACTACGTATACTTCATTACCTTTATCGATGATATGTCTAGGTACGGATATGTATTTCTAATGAAACACAAGTCTGAAGCCTTTGAAAGGTTCAAAGAATTTAAACATGAAGTAGAAAAACAAACAGGAAAGCCCATTAAGGTTCTTCGATCAGATCGAGGAGGTGAATACCTTAGTCGGGAGTTTCTAGACTATCTTAAAAACAATGGTATAGTCTCTCAATGGACTCCACCTGGAATGCCTTAACTCAACAGATTTTCAGAACGGAGAAATCGGACCCTATTAGATATGATCCATTCCATGATGAACTTCACAGACCTTCCTGAATTTTTTTGGAGACATTGTCTCATGACAACAATTTATGTATTGAATAGGGTTCCCTCTAAAATCGTTCCTACCACACCGTATGAGATATGGCATGGTGAAAGGTCAAGTCTGAATCATCTCAAAATTTAGGATTATCCGGCTCATGTCAAGAGACAATAGGCGGACAAGTTAGAGTTCAGGTCTTTTAGAGCTCGATTCATAGGATATACTATAGAGTCATTAGGATACTATTTCTATATTTTGGAAGACCATAATATGATTGTGAGTCAAAATACTATTTTTCTTGAAAAATAGTTTATTCAAGATGGTGGCATCGGAAATGTCTCCCAAGAGCAACAAGCTAAAAAATTTGAGGAACCTAATCAATCAGAATCAGTCTTAACACAACCTCTTCCACCTCGTAGATCGACTAGGGTTTCCTATTCTCCTGAAAGGTACTTAGGTACTATACAAGAGGATGTAGAGGAAATGTTCCTCACAAAAAATGGGGTTCATGGTGATGATCCCAAGACCTATGATGATGCGATATCAGATATCGACTCTGAGAAATGGTTAGAGGCAATGAGATCAGAAATTGACTCGATGCACTCAAACCAAGTCTGGACCTTGGTAGATCCACCTGAAGGTATTGTACCTATTGGGTGTAAATGGATCTTCAAGAGAAAGATAGGTGCAGATGGGAATGTCGAGACATTCAAGGTTAGGCTCGTAGCGAAAGGTTATAGTCAGTGCGAAGGTATTGACTATCAGGATACCTTCTCGTCCATAGCCATGCTAAAATCCATCCGCACATTGCTTGCTATTGCAGCCTATTTCGATTATGAAATATAATAGATGGACATGAAAATGGTGTTCTTAAATGGATATCTTGAGGAAGATATCTATATGGAACAGCCGCTTGGTTTCACATCCAGTGATGATGATCACAGGATTTGCAAGCTACAAAGATCTATTTATGGACTTAAGCAAGCATCTCAGAGTTGGAATACTCATTTCAATGATGTGATCAAAATGTTTGGTTTCATCAAGAATGAGGAGGAACTATGTGTGTTCAAAAAGATTAGTGGGAGCGCAGTTGTCCTCCTCGTATTGTACGTAGATGACATCCTTCTAATTGGGAATGACATTTCCATGTTGACCTCAATCAAAGTATGGTTGTCTAAGGAGTTCTCTATGAAAGATCTAGGAGAGGCATCCTTTATACTTGGTATTAAGGTCTATAGAGATAGACCAAATAGGATGCTGGTGAAGCGAAATTCAGTGCAGGGGTAAAATGGTAATTTTAAATTTTTTTCAAAATTACTATTTTACAGTGAAAATTATTAATTAATCTAATTAATTAATATAAATTTATCCTACACTAGGATCTTAATATGATATATAGCATGCATTCATTTAAATTTGAAATTCAAATGCGAATAGTAAACACTTTACTGTAATGTGTTCAGAACACAATACCTTTGTGTGGGTAGTAGATCGCCGCAATCTGATCACCATCGGGAGAGTCTGATCATTGTGATGCAGTCACATAGCATGTCTGGCCTCTGCGGATCATCCACATGAAGCTCCCAGTCTGATCGACTCCTTACGAGTGCTAGCTCATTGTAGAGCCCTTTTGACGACGGATGCTGATTGAACTCCTTCAAACGATGTCTGTCGATTTTTTGGATGCTCTGGATCATCAACAAACATGCTTGAGAGGATGTTGAAGATCTTCCTAAGATTTTGAGGGCTCACGACACTCGTAGCTCACTTTCTCACATCCCAAACCCCAGGTTAAAACTCTAGGAAATTCACCGGAAACCTTGCACCCACTTTTCTTTCTTTTCTTTCTTTTTCTCTTGGAAGGATATGGACTTCTCATGCACAAGACTTCCTCACATCCCAAAATTTTTCTCCAAAAATCTTCTTACACACACCCCACTCTTCTCCTCCTTTTATAACAACGTCAAACGTCTTATCCAAATGAAAGGATAAAGATGAGTAATTGCACATTTGAATTTAAATCAAATTTTGAATTCAAATGGACACCAACTCATCCCTTATCCACTAAAGGCGTGAGAAGAAGAGGGCATGACTTAAATTGTGCATGGAAAGATTTTATGAGAAAAATTTTCTCATGTAATAAATGAGGCATAAAAAAAGGGATAAGACACAAAGATTGATTGCCCATTCAAATTCAAACTTTATTTTGAATTTGAATGGCCAACCAATCATCCTTATCCATTCATTTGGCACATTAAAGTGGGGCATGGAGAGGGCTTGGCATGAGAAAATAATTCATGAGAAGTTCCTTCTCATGAATTCAAATGGGTGCAATGAAAGTGAGGTGGCGCATGGAGATTGGGTCAAGGTGGTTTCATTATTTAAACCAACCTAATTGAACCAAATAAGTTAGGTCCAATTAGACTAATTTAAACCCAACTTAATTAAGCTTAATTAGGCTTAATTAGGCTCAATAAAATTTTAATCAAATCAGGATTGACTAAGCCCAACCCCTGATCAAATCAGGGACCAAACCATCTTGACAATTAGGTCAACTCTTAACCTAATCGGGTCAAACCCAACTGAATCCAATTCAATTGGACTTGATCCAAAAATAATTACTCAATCAAATTGAGTTAATTAGTGATCAAATCACTAATTAAACCTCTCATAAATACTGAGTCTAAATCCAATGGGCAATCGGGCATCAGAATTCATCGATATGTAACCCTGATCGAAAAGTCCCAACCAGTGAGACTCTTGATCCCGGTACCCATAATGTGTGGAACTCATGATCAAAAAATTTTGATTCTCGATCACTGAGTCCCAAACATGTAAGATTCTACACCAGCCATCAGATCAGATAGGAACCTCTAATGTGTGTGACCCCGCAGGTTCGAACCTAAGCCGGTAGCACAGGAACCAATTCCTGTACTAATCGAAGTGACCATCTAGCAATGGTACCTGACATCCGGATAGATCAAATAGTCGCAATCGCAATACTCAGAACCTACATGAATATGGTTACTGTATAATTCATCCTTTTGACCCCTGTGTTTAGGATGACTCAGGGTTAAACTGTCAACCCTGATCAGATCATCCGAATCGTGCTCAACTCAAACAGTCCTGTGACTCCTCACAAGGACTACCCTGGCCAAGGTTTTGCTAAATTGAAACATGACTGTACACAGCTCTTAAACTGGAGTGGTCAATCTCATCTTGACACACGCACCGACAAGTCAAGTACTTGACTACACCCAGCAGCCTTCCATCACTGAATTAAAAATTCAGGTAGTCCAGTGCCTAAGTGCAGTAAGTTGCTTGCAAGTCACCATGGTGGTCTCAGGTCGGAGGGACATTTATACCCATATTCCATCAGAGCAAATCTTGACAGCAGAAATAGCTCCAGAGTCGGTCACGTTCAATGCAGATGTACCCTTACATCTCATCTGTATGCCATACCAGTGTCTCTACACTCATTGGTTAAGAGGACAACCAACCTATATGGCACACAACGACCTATGCTTGATAAATATTATCGTCCTTGGTAACAACGTATCATTTGATCGCGAACAGATTTAAGGACTAAATGACAAATCATCCTTTGTCGAGTCTAAATAGTCCTAAAGACTTTACCACAACATAGAAGTTCATTAGAAGATGAAACATTTTGGATGAAAAATATTAAAATAATTTTTATTAATTCATAATTTATGTATAAATATAAAAATGAGCACAACCATCAACAGGCTGACGATTGACTTTGGGACACTATTCCCAACAGTCTCCCACTTGGCCTAAAGCCAATCGGTGCAGTGTCTAATACCCATCTTCGACTTGTAGTTGTCGAACTCCTTCACCGTAATGGCTTTAGTGAATGGGTCAGTCAGGTTCTCCTTTCCATCGATCTTCTGAAGATCGACATCACCTCGATCCATAATTTCTCGGATGAGATGGTAGCAGCGCAGAATATGCTTCGTCCGCTGGTGTACCTTTGGTTTCTTTGCCTGAGCAATGACTTCAGAGCTGTCACAGTAGAGCAGAACTGGACCAACAAGGGAGGGTGCTACTCCGAGCTCAGTGATGAACTTCCACAGCCACACCGCTTCTTTGGCAGCATCTGATGCAGCGACATACTCTGCCTCGCAAACTGAATCAGCCACTGTGTGCTGCTTTGAACTTTTCCAGCAGATAGCCCCACCATTAAGGGTAAAAATAAATTCCAACATATTTTTGCTGTCATCGTGATCAGACTGAAAACTAGAATTTGTAAACCCTATAAGTCTCAAGTCTGATTCACCATAAACAAGCCACTGGTCCTTAGTATTTCTTAAATACTTCCGGATGGTTTTAACAACCTTCCAGTGATTCTCCCTTGGATCAGATTGGTATCTACTCACTACCCCTAGTGAGTATGCCACATCTGGTCATGTACATGTCATGACGTACATGATAGATCCCACTGTCGAAGCATATGGAATCCTACCCATACGCTCTCTCTCTTGAGGTGTTATCGGAAAATTCCTCTTTGAGAGAGAAATTCCATGGTCTATCGAAAGATAGCCTTTCTTGGAATTCTCCATGCTGAACCTCTTCAGCATAGTATCAATGTACGTGGACTGAGATAAACTAAGCAACTTTTTAGATCTATCCCTATAGATCCTCATCCCTAGGATGTAGGAAGCTTCTCCAGATCCTTCATGGAGAACTGTGATGACAGCCAAATCTTTATTCCCTGTAATGCAGGGACATCATTTCTGATTAAGAGAATGTCATCCACATACAATACAAGAAATACTACTACTGGATCATTAGCCCATTTATAAATGCAGGGCTCTTCTCCATTCTTAACGAAGCCATACGTCTTGATCGTCCTATCAAAATGTATGTTCCAACTCCGGGATGCCTGCTTAAGTCCATAAATGGACCTCTGTAGCTTGCACACCTTAGACTCATCTGTGGATGTGAATCCTTCAGGTTGTATCATATACACCTCTTCGTCCAGCTCTCCGTTTAGGAAAGCTGTCTTCACATCCATCTGCCAGATTTCATAGTCCAGATGGGCAGCTATCGCAAGCATAATCCGAATGGATTTAAGCATTGCCACAAGAGAAAATGTCTTGTCATAGTCTATACCATAACGTTGACGATATCCCTTGGCAACTAGATGGGCTTTATAGGTTTCCACCTTTCCGTTTGTGCCCCTCTTCCTCTTGAAGACCCACTTACACCCTATGGGTTATACTCCTTCGGGTGGGTCAACCAATGTCCACACATCATTGACCTTCATGGACTCCATTTCAGATTTCATGGCTTCTAGCCATTTCTCAGAGTCAGGTCTCTGCATTGCATCCCTGTAGATGATCGGATCCTAATTATTTTCATCAAGTTCGATAGGATCATCATCCTGGACCAAGAAATTATAGTATCTGTCCGGTTGACGTGGTACTCTACCAGATCGCCTTAAGGGTGCTTGAACAATGGGCTTCAGTTCTGATCTAATGAAATCCGATTCAGGTTCAGCAACTTGTGTCAGTTTTTCCACCTGCCGAACTTCGTCAAGTTCGATCTTAGAGGCAACAGTCCCTTCATCAAGGAACTCCTTTTCCAAAAAGATTATCTTAAGGCTGACAAACACTTTTTGCTCATCAGCTAGGTAGAAGTAATACCCTTTGGTCTCTTTTGGGTATCCTATAAAATTACACTTGTCAGACTTAGGTCCTAGCTTTTTCATAATTGAATGTTTAACATAAGTCGAACACCCCCAAACCCTAAGGTGCGAGAGTACTGGCTTACGTCCTATCCATATCTCATATTGCATTTTGGTTACAGACTTACTCGGAACTCTATTTAGAATGTAACAAGCTGATTCGAGCGCATATCCCCAAAGAGAGATCGACAAACCAGCAAACCCCATCATGGATCGAACCATATCCAACAAGGTCCGATTCCTCCTTTCAGACACACCATTATGCTGTGGTGTTCCAGGAGGTGTCCACTGAGAGAGAATCTCATTCTCCCCAAGATATGTCAGAAAATCATTGGAAAGGTATTCACCTCATCGATCAGATCGAAGAGTTTTAATATACTTTCTAGTTTGTTTTTCTACCTCATTTCAGAATAGTTTAAACATTTCAAATGACTCCGACTTATGCTTCATTAAATAGACATACCCATACCTCGATAGGTCGTCTGTGAAGGTTATGAAGTAGAAATATCCATCTCTTGCACTTGAGCTCATGGGTCCACATACATCAGAATGTACTAGACCTAACAGTTCGCTGGCTCACTCACCTTTTCTAGTAAAAGGTGATTTGGTCATTTTACCAAGAAGACAGGACTCACAGGTTGGAAGTGATTCACAATCATCTACTTCAAAAATTTCTTCTTGAGCCAACCTGTTTATCCTATTCTTATTGATATGACCTAGCCTACAGTGCCAAAGATAGACTTCTGACACATTATCTATTCTAGGATGTTTACCGAAGGTTTGAACCGCATTAACAGGTTGTGATAGAAAGTAAATTTTATTATTAAGTTGTCCAACAAATATTGTAACATCATTCAAAATGATATTGTAAATATTTTTTTTTATTAAAAATTGATAACCGTTCATGGCCAAAAGACCTACAGAAATAATATTTAATAAAAAGCTTGGACAATAGTGACATTTACTCAGAATTATGTTTCGAGAATTGATTATAAGGTTCATGATTCCTAATGCTAGAACTGGAACTTTGCTTCCATCTTCAATATTCAGGAACCTCTCGCCTTCATCAAATCTCCTACTGACCTACAGACCTTGCATCGAATTGCAAATATGATAAGGACTTTCGGTATCCAATACCCAGGCAGTAGTATCACAAATAGAAAAGTTGTAAGGTGTTATCATATAAGTACCTTGCTTCTTCTTCGGCCTGTTTGGGTCCAGGGAGGCAATATATAGAAGACAGTTCCTCTTCCAATGCCCCTGCTTCTTGCAAAAGAAGCACTCCGGCTGACTCTGGTCGGGCTTGCGCTTCTTGGTCTGACCCTGTGCAGATGTCCCAGCATGCAGCTGCACCTTCTTATTCTTCTTCTTGTTCTTCTTCTTCCCTTTCTTAAAGGGTCGACGACTAGAAGAAGACCCTCCCACAACATTTACCGACTCCTTATGGAGCTGGTGATCCTTCTCAAAGTTCTGCAGCAACCCCAACAAGCCGTGGTAGTTCACTGCAGGCTTTGTCATCCGAAAATGAGTAAGGAAGGGGAGGAAGGACTTGGGCAATGAATTAAGGATCACATCTTTACCGAGCTGCTCGTGCAAGGGAAAGCCCAGTTTACTTAGGTGCTCAATCATTTTGATCATGTACAGTACATGATCAGTGATTGAGGCTCCATCCCTCATCTGAGCATTGAAAATGGCACAACTAGCTTTGTGCCTTTCAACGTCGTCAGGCGTGCCAAAGGAGTCATTCAACATTTGAAGCATCTCCTGTGGTTGGGCATTCTCGAACCTACGGCTGAACTTATCATTCATTGCTGCCAGCATAATGCACCGAACGGTGGTGCAGTCGTTGAGCCACTTCTGGTAAGTGTCTCGGATCATTCCTTGAGCATTCGGGGCTGGCTCCTCAGGTACAGGATCCGTTACTACATAAAGGATCCGTTCATGCTCAAGGATGATTTTTAATTTTCAATACCAGCTATCAAAATTAGATCCCATGAGCTTGTCATTATCTAATGATGACCGGAGTGACAGGGTAGTGGCCATAGCTGCATAAAGGAAAACCAGACTTCAATTAGTACATAAATTATAAATACTAAAGACTTGGACTTTAGTCTAAAGTTTCTTCCAGTATTTTTACGAACTGGTAGCCTCAATCTCCAATTTGAGGAATTACTTTAATTTCTTAGTGGGTACTAGAATCCACACAGACTACACACAAGCCCAACTTTGGTTGGTCAACCCATGTGCATCTTTGGGTAGGTTCATAACCAGTTGTTTCTCTAAACAACTTCTAGTAATTGATTTTGCCCCAGAACCTAATCAGTAGGCTTTGGCCTCCACTGAAAAGATCTGGTTAGGTCCAACCATTAACATGATTTGATTTGGTGAATCGGATCAATAAATGATCAGGCCCAACTTTGGCTGGCCAACCTGACCACCATCAGAAAGACTCAAACCAAATTATCATATTATGAATGATAATTTCATTAGTCAATAAGCACTAGGACTTTGGGCCTCCAATGATTATTAAACTAATGGACTCATTATCACTCACTTAATGGGAGGCTATGACTTAGTTATCAATATAACTTAATCATTTTTAGGACCTAATAATTTTTGAGGATTTTATTAAAGAATAGATGAGAAGATAAATTACTAGCCAATTTCAATCCTTCCACTGACTTCACCAAGTCAGATTAAAAAGGATTTAATTAAGCCAACATTAGGAGCACCTAAATCAGTCAAACTGATTTACCTATTGACATGGGTGAGCCCTAATCACAAAGTGATCTAATCAAAACCTAATTCACCAGGTTGGCCAGGTAAGTGAGATCAGTGGTGGGGATATGCCATTAACTCGTCAGAGATCGAATCACTGCGAGTAGCTCCCGCTTAAAAATCACTGGTCAAACTGTCAAACTTACCTTAGACATGAACTGGTTCATTAGTTTTAATTTGATCAACTTAGTAAATTGGGTTCCACCGCATAGCCATGAATTAAGTCCATCTTGGTCTAGTTAAAGACATGGACCCATTCAACTACAACTATTGGAGTTGAGTCTAGAGTATCTTTGACCTAATCTAATTCAACTTTTGATTAGATTTGATCAATTACTCTAATTTAGTCCATTTCTTTAAGTTAGCCTTAGGTCTAACCCAATTATGGACCTAATCCATCTAACCCATTGACCCACAAGTTTATGCAATTATCTTAGATCTTAATTCACAATTCTAGACCTACTAGACAACACTTAATTATTTTAATTAAGTATTTGGGCTGATGGGTCAGGGTTTGGTATTTCGAAAATAATTTTCAAATTTGAAAGTTTTTATTTTCTATTCACCAAATATGTTGACTCATTTCACAAATAGATCAGTACATTTCATAAATAGCAATCCTATTGCTAATTACATAATAGAAAATAACTCAATCAAAATAAATCATGAATATTCTTTTAGATCTAATCTAACACATTCATGATAAATTTCACAATTGAACCTATACAATTAATTTCTTTCGCTGCTTCATCTACATGGGATATAATTGCAGTGGCACCCCTACCGCCATAGGAGACCCCATCGAATGGAAGGAGAGGGTCTTAAACCCTACTTTTCTCCTATGACCGGACGGCCATGGCAACCAACTCAATTCGATTACTTGCTATTTGGATCAAGTATATCTAAATATATCAATTTCAAAATTTAAATTTTAAATTTCAAATTTCAAACAAATTTTAAATTTCAAATTTCAAATTTTTGAATTTCAAATTTTGAATTTCAAATTTTGAATTTTAAATTTTGAATTTCAAATTTGAAATTTCACCCAAATTTCAAATTTCAAATTTCAAATTTTGAATTTCAAATTTTTGAATTTTGAATTTTGAATTATAAATTTTAAAATTCAAATTTCAAATTTTGAATTTTAAATTTTTGAATTTTGAATTTCGAACAACTTTCAAAATTCAAAATTTAAATTTTGAATTTCAAATTTTAAATTTAAATTTTTAGATTACAACTTAATCTATGCATGCAAATATATATATCATATCTAAGAACCCGCTGTGATACCATTTCAAGCGAAATTCAGTGTAGGGGTAAAATGGTAATTTTAAAACTTTTTCAAAATCACTATTTTACAGTAAAAATTATTAATTAATATAATTAATTAACATAAATTTATCCTACACAAGGATCTAAATATGATATACAGCATGCATTCATTTAAATTTAAAATTCAAATGCAAACAGTAAACACTTTACTGTAATGTGTTCAGAGCACAATACCTTTGTGCGGGTAGTAAATCGCTACAATCTGATCATCGTCAGGAGAGTCTGATCATCGCGATGCAGCCACACAGTGTGTCTGGCCTCTACGGATCATCCACATGAAGCTCCCGATCTAATCGACTCCTCACGAGTGCTAGCTCGTTGTAGAGCCCTTTTGACGGTGGATGCTGATCGAACTCCTTCGATCGATATCTGTCGATTCTTTGGATGCTCCAGATCGTCAACAAACATGCTTGAGAGGATGTTGAAGATCTTTTTGAGATTTTGTAGGCTCACGACACTCGTAGCTCACTTTCTCACTTCCCGAACCCCAGGTTAAAACTCTAGGAAATTCACCGAAAACCTTGCACCCACTTTTCTTTCTTTTCTTTCTTTTTCTCTTGGAAGGATATGGACTATCTTCTCATGCACAAGACTTCCTCACGCCCCAATTTTTTTCTCCAAAAATCTTATTACACATGCCCCACTCTTCTCCTCCTTTTATAATAGCGTCAAACGTCTTATCCAAATGAAAGGATAAAGATGAGTAATTGCACATTTGAATTCAAATCAAATTTTGAATTCAAATGGACACCAACTCATCCCTTATCCACTAAAGGCATGAGAAGAGGAGGGCATGGCTTAAATTATGCATGGAGAGATTTCATGAGAAATATTTTCTCATGTAATAAATGGGGCGTAAAAAAAGAGATAAGGTGCAAAGATTGATAGCCCATTCAAATTCAAATTTTATTTTGAATTTGAATGGCCAACCAATCATCCTTATCCATTCATTTGGCACATTAAAGTGGGGCATGGAGAGGGCTTGGTGTGAGGAAATAATTTATGAGAAGTTCCTTCTCATGAATTCAAATGGGTGCAATGAAAGTGAGGTGGCGCATGGAGATTGGGTTAAGGTGGTTTCATTATTTAAACCAACCTAATTGAACCAAATAAGTTAGGTCCAATTAGACTAATTTAAACCCAACTTAATTAGGCTTAATTAGACTCAATAAAATCTTAATCAAATCAAAAATTGACTAAGCCCAACCCCTGATCAAATCAGGGACCAAACTATCTTGACGATTAGGTCAACTCTTAACCTAATCGGGTCAAATCCAACTGAATCCAATTCAATTGGACTTGATCCAAAAATAATGACTCAATCAAATTGAGTTAATTAGTGATCAAATTACTAATTAAATCTCTCATAAATATTGAGTCCAAATTCGATGGGCAATCGAGCATCAAAATTCATCAATATGTAACCCTGATCGAAAAGTCCCAACCAGTGGGACTCTTGATCCCGATACCCATAATGTGTGGAACTCACGATCAGAGAATCCTGATTCTCGATCACTGAGTCCCAAACATGTAGGATTCTATACCAGCCATCAGATCAGATAGGAACCTCTAATGTGTGTGACCCCACAGGTTCGAACCTAAGCCGATAGCATAGGAACCAATTCCTATACTAATCGAAGTGACCATCTAGCAATGGTACCCGATGTCTGGATAGGTCGAATAGTCACAATCACAACACTCAGAACATACATGAATATGGTTACTGTATAATTTATCTTTTTGACCCCTATGTTTAGGATGACTCAAGGTTAAACTGTCACCCTGATCAGATCATCCGAATCGTGCTCAACTCAAACAGTCCTGTGACTCCTCACAAGGACTACCCTGGCCAAGGTTTTGCTAAATTGAAACACGACTGTACACAGCTCCTAAACTGGAGTGTTCAATCCCATCTTGACACATGCACCGACAAGTCAAGTACTTGACTACACCCAGCAGCCTTCCGTCACTGAATTAGAAATTCAGGTAGTCCAGTGCCTAAGTGTAGTGAGTTGCTTGCAAGTCACCGTGGTGATCTCAAGTCGGAGGGATATTTATACCCATATTCCATCAGAGCAAATTTTGACAGTAGAAATAGCTCCGGAGTCATTCACGTTCAGTGTAGATGTACCTTTATATCTCACCTGTATGCCATACCAGTGTCTCCACACTCATTGGTTAAGAGGACAACCAACCTATATAGCACATAATGACCTATGCTTGATAAACATTATCGTCTTTGCTAACAACGTATCATTTGGTCGCAAGCAGATTTAAGGACTAAACGACAAATCCTCCTTTGTCGAGTCTAAATAGTCCTAAGAACTTCACCACAACATAGGAGTTCTTTAGAAGATAAAATATTTTATGATGAAAAATATCAAAATAATTTTTATTAATTCATAATTCATGTACAAATACAAAAATGAGCACAACCGTCAATAAGCTGATGATTGGCTTTGGGACACTATTCCCAACAGCTAGAACTTTCACAGAAGATATACATAGAGGAGGTGCTAAAAAGGTTTAGCATGAAAAACTCCGAAAGAGGTTTAGTACCTTTTAGACATGGCATTCATCTCTCCAAGAAGATGTGCCCTAGCACACTTGAGGAGATTGAACGCATGAGCAAAATCCCTTATGCTTCGGCAATAGGGAGCCTCATGTATGCCATGCTATGTACACGACCTGATATAGCTCATGCTGTGAGTGTCACAAGCAGATATCAGTCGAATCCAGACGAATAGCACTGGACTTCTGTGAAATGTATCCTTAAGTACTTAAGAAGGACTAAGGATATGTTTCTAGTCTTTGAGAATGGAGAACTCCAGATTTAGGGATATACAGACTCAGACTTTATTTCTGATATAGATGATCGAAAGTCGACATCTAGGAGTCTATTCATTTGTAATGGTGGTGCAGTTAGCTGGAAGAATTCCAAGCAGACGGTGATTGCTGATTCCACCATGGAGGCAGAATACATTGCTGCATCGGAAGCTGCAAAAAAGGTATTTTGGTACAAAAAATTTGCCGCAGAGCTTGGAGTGATGTCATCGGATGCCATCCCTCTTTACTGCGACAATAATGGTGCCATAGCCCTAGCTAAGGAGCCAAGGTCTCACCAGAAGTCCAAGCACATCGAGCGGTGATTCCATTTGATCCGTGATTATCTCGAAAAGGATTATGTCGAGGTCAAGAGAGTCGACTCCACAGATAATGTGGCAGACCCACTAACTAAGCCATTGGGCCAGCAAAAGATCAAAGCCCACCTTGAGAAGATGGGACTTAGATATGTAGCCAATTGGTATTAGGTCAAGTGAGAGTTTGTTAGATGTGTGCCCTAGATGCCAGATTCGCTGACACATTTCTGTACAAATCTAAGGGCAAATTTATAATTTTGACTATAAATCAATAAATAGGTTATTCTTCTATCACATTGTATACATTGTGTCTGTGATACATCCTTTGAGTTAGTAGGAATGTCAATTCATATTTTCAAGAGTTGAAAATTTAAGGCGCGAATTTACATAACTAACTCATAAACAGCTCCTGACCATAGGATCATCACGAAGATGGTGATCGATCTGAAAGGTTGGTGTATGATTGCTTTCTTAGGGTAGATATATCTTGAGTCTATGGTGTGGAGATGCCAGAGCGAGAGTATAGGTATTCGTTGAGAACGAGAGTACTGAGTGTGACCATATCGAGCAGTCATAAGGAAGTCTACCTTCTCGTCGATGACTAGCTCGATGCGTAGTTGTGTATCTAGTTCTTTGACCTGAGGTACATCGACAGTTTATCTTGAGTGTGTTATAGTTTGACTATACCATAACTCGATCTCTTAGCCATTCAAAACCCTGAGGTGTATGTTGGCTGTAGCATATTCATTGTAGGAACTAGGTCGCACCAAGATAGGGTCTATCAACCTCAGTAGATGAGAGGAGTAGTCCTATGATGATCAAAAGATTGAGTCCTTAAGCCCATGGCCATGGCAGAGTAAAATAATGGAAAAAAAGTTTTCCATTGGGGTTTCACATCGGACTCGGATCGATCGATTGATTCATATGACTAATGTTGGGTTTGACGAGTTCACCTTAACCCTAATTCAGGCGGAACTCATGATAAAGGAACTCAATCACACAGGTAGCTGCATCGAGAGGTTCGTCTTCAATTCTAATGGGTTGCCACCACATACTGCTAGGTGTCATTGGTGGATTTTGGAAGCAATTAGAATGATATTGATGATCGATCATTCTAATTGTCTGAATCAGAAGAGTTCTGGTCCATCGAAAGGAGTTTCGATGATGTTGATGATGAGATCACGACATGTCTCATTACCATACAGAATTGCACCTAATTGGGTGACACAAATAAGGGTTAGGGTCTGGATGTCATCAGTTGGGCTAACCCAATTGATTTGGATAAGATCCAATTAGGTTCAAGAAAATTGTGCTAGCACACGATTGAGCCTAACTTTCTCCTCGTGTAATCTTTTCTGTCTCTACTGAGCCAAATATGATTTGACTCATCCAGAGAATCTTGGAAAGGTTTTTCTCAACCTAAATGAATCTTGTCCAATTCAGAAAAGGCTTATCTTAATTCATGAGATGAATTTAAGACAAGCACCTGCTAATTCCTGTCACCTGCCAATTTCATTTTAGGATATCTGTCAAATGCTGACATATGGGTCTTAAACTGAAGAGAGCTCATTGGAGAATTTTTATGGAGTATCCACATGCTTAAACTACATCAAATTGGGTGCCATAATCAGATTATGGTGTGAGTCCAATTGGATTAAAGTGGGCGCCCCAAATGGATAAGAATGAAAGAGTCCTGATAAACATGGACTCTTTGGCGCCACCTTGCTTGTGCTTATCCAAAGTTGGTGCCAACATAGGAGAGAGGATGGAGGTTCTTATCTGATATGATCAGATGATATCACTCCACCAATCAAAATTTTTCAGAATTTATTGGAATTTTTTGATTGGTCGAATGATGTGGCACTGCGCAGCATACAGGGTCTATAAAATCCCTATCTATGCCTAGGGTTTGAGAGTTTCTACTCAATACCCAGCCAAAATGAGAATCCTCTCTTCTTCTCCATGTCTTCCCTACTCTCCTCTCTCCCCTCTTCACATCCAAGGAGTTGGACGTCCATCTGGCAAAGGTCCAAGGCGTGGTGATGCCTGGAATAGGAAGGCTACAGGACATCTTCGACAGGCTGCTGCTCCAACTTCAGAAAGAGTTCTGAAGTACTTTCAAATCAGATAGAGATCTAATTTTTGGAGCATAGATTCATGAGGAGAAGATATTCTAGGTCCTACCTGAGTGGATATTGATAGAGGTCAGGTACTTGCATGGCTACATCAGAACCTCAGGCTGTGCTGAGATCATCTACAGGGTAATCAAATTACCCTTAAGGTATTACTTATTTTCTCATCCCTTTTAGATTTATTTTAGACTTAATATTAGATATGAAGATTAGATCTAGAGACTTAGATCTGAAATAAATATAGGATAATTTTTTTTTAAATTATTTCATCCCAAATTTGATGAAATCTGAAAGATCCAACAAAGGAAAAAGGTGGTTTTTCCTTCAATTGATGATCCTGATTGGAGGCCAATCTTCAGGCTGTTCTTCCCTCCTTGGTGGCTCTGGTTGTGGTAGGACCCTCGATCGATCCTCCTTACCTTTAAACCGACATCGAATGAATCTGTTGAGCTGACCTCATCTGATGAGCTCCTCGATCTTGTCTCGGAGCTGAATACACTTCTCCGTGTCGTGGCCGTGGTCACGATGATAGAGGCAGAACTTATTAGGGTTGTACTTCTCGGAGTGTGTGCATATCTTTTCTAGCCTTGGCAGTTGCTCCCTGATCTCCATCAGTACTTGAGGTTTTGGAGCATTGAGATGGGCGTAGCTATGGAATCTTTCTGGGGGAGAGCTCCACCGAACTCTACGGTTCGGGCTTCTCTACCTACAAGCTCGGGGGAGAGTTCAGACATGCTTGCATCTGGGGGGAGTTCGAGAATATGGCTGAGCTTCACTCAGCCCTTTTTCAGCTGCGGGCTTGCCGGAGTCACCCGCCTGCCGCTCCCTCACGGCCTCCTCGTCCTTCAGCTTGAAGGCTTCCTCTGCTTGGACATATCCTTCGGCTCGAGCCAGCAAATCAGTGAAGTCCCTGGGATACTTCTTTTTCAAGAAAAATAGATGGTCATTCTTTTAAAGATCGCTCTTCTAGACGGCCATTGCAACTGATTGGTCCAAGTTTCGGACCTCCAATGCGGCAGCGTTAAAACGGTTGACATAAGTTCGGATGGATTCTCCCTCTTTTTGCTTGATGTTGATGAGGGACTCCGAACCTCTATGGGGACGTCGACTGCTGATGAAATGAGTCACAAACTGGTGGCTCATTTGATCAAAGGAGAAGATAGTACTGAAGGAACCAGATCTAGGGTTTCAGGGTTAGATCTTGAAAAAGAGGGTTAGATCTTGAAACTTTTTCAAGATCATACAGCGGAAGACTAAAATAAATCAAAATTTATTTTCTAAGATCAAAAAATCCCTAGATCTAAGATCCTATTACATGATTATTACATGGTATTAAATCAAAAATTAAAATATATAAATATAGCATGAACTACATGTTGATCATATCAACATGTTTCTATACTACATCTAATGTATGTATTAAACAATAGATCAGATCTATTACCTTGCAAGTTAGATGTTCTAACCTTGCTGATCTGGGCTTGAGGATGATGTTGCAAGCCGCACACGCATCCGGCCTCTAGGAGTCGTCCACACGAGCCCACGAATCTCGATCAGAAGTCCTGCTTCAGGAAATCAGCACAGTATGCTAGTACTGCGCTGATCCTTCTTTGATGGTTGATCAGGTGCCTCCTTCTTCTTGATTTGGACTCTTTCAAAGATGGAAAGTAGAAGGAGGAGTTTTAGATCTGAGACACTCTCAGGAAACTCAAGATGGAAGGAGAAAAGATATGAAAATAAAAACCCTAGAAGAAGACCCTCTTCTTCTTCACGTTTTTCTCTCTAGACACCCAAACTTGCATCTTTTATATCTCCACGACCCAAAGGAATTTCTCTCTAAATTTTGGATGGCACAAAGGTCTCTCAAATTTCTATCTGCTCCTAAAATTTCACAAAGAAACTCATCTTATATAGAGAGATATGATAGAGTCTTTGTCTAGGTCAAACACCAAGTCAAGGCTTATCCAAACATGGCAAGTTAAGGGACGCCCAACTCTTGAGCATATCCTCCATATTTTCGTGAATGGATCACCAGCAAAGGGTTTACAATGTAAACCCTAAAGGCCACAAAAATTTCAAAAAAAATTTGGATAAATTCGGTGCAAAATTGAAAGAGTTTTGGATTTCTAAAACTCTATCTCATAGAATTCAAAATCCAAACTTATTCCTTTTAGATTTGATCCAAACCACCTTCCATGTAAGAAAGAAGAGAAGAGACCTTTTGTTAACGTGAGAGAGATCTGGGAGAGGGCTTTTGTTGCATAAAATATGTGGAGATTGGCGTTGAATTAAGAGAGAGGGCGTGGAGAAGGCTTATGTGGCGCAAGGTGGAATCCTAGTCCTACTAGGATTCTGTCTTATGACTTGTTTTAATTTGGTTTCCCAAACCAAATCAAATCAAAATTAGATCAACCCAATTAAAATATGTCTTAACCCAATTAAGAACCTAATTTAATCAGATTAAATTAGATTTAAATCTGATTTAATTTTCTAATCAAATTAGAAATTAGATTGACCCAAGTCCTAGTTGAACTAGGACTAGTTTTTCCTTGCACTTGGCTTATCCAATAAACCAATTGGACTTGATCCAATCAAGTCCAAACCAAATCTAATTAAATCATATTTAATTAGACTTAATCTCATCCTATTGGGTTAATCAAATTAAGCCAATTAGCAATCGAATTGCTAATCGATCCTCCTGCAACACGTGCACTGGGTTAAATATCAATCGCATTGATCATCTAACCCTAGAACGATTCTTAATCATTGATCAACCATCTGATCGGATCATGAACTCTAATGTGTGTGACCTCATAGGTCCGAACCTAAGCCGGTAGCATAGGAATAAATTCTTATACCAATCGAAGTGACTATCTAGCTATGATACCCGACGACCGGATAGGTCGAATGTGTAGAACAACATCCTTAGAACCCATGCGGATATAGTTTTCATATAATTCATCCCCTTCACCAAAATGATCATAGGACACCCCAGAGTTTAACTGTCAACTCTGATCAGGTTGTCCACATTGTATTTCAAAATATCAAATCCATCTGATGGATTACCCTGGCCAAGGTTTTGCTAAATTGAAATACAGCGACTCATTCTTCTCCAACTCTTGGAGTGGTCAATCCCATCTCGATCACACTCTGACTTCGCAAGTACTTGACTGTGCCCAGAAGCCTTCCATTCCTGAATTAGAAATTCAGTTAGTTCAGTACTAAAGCACAGTGAGTTGCTTGCAAGTCACTAAGGCGATCTCAAGTCTAAGGGACACTTATACCTATATCCCATCAGAGACATTCTCGATAGCAGAATGCTCTGGAGTTGGTCACGTTCAATGACGATGTACCCTTACATCTCACCTGTATGCCATACCAGTGTCTCCATACTCTTTGGTTAAGAGGACAACCAACCCATATGGCCTACAGCGACCTATGCTCGATAGAAGCTGTCGTCCTTATTAACAGCCTATCATTTGGTCGTGAACAGTTTTAAGGACTAATCGATAAATTCTCTCTTTATCGAATCTAAATAGTCCTAAGAACTTCATCATAACAACGGAGTTCATTAGAAGATGAAAGCTTATGATGAAAATGCCAAATATATTTTATTTATTAACAAATCAATTACAATACTTGGTTGCTCAACCGTCAACAGCTTGACGATTGACTTTTTGGGACACATTTCCCAACAACTCCCACTTGTCCTAAAGCCACTCGGCACAGTATCTAATACCCATCTTCGACTTGTGGTTGTCGAACTCCTTTATTGCTAAGGCTTTAGTGAAGGGGTCGGCTAGGTTCTCCTTTTTGTCGATCTTCTGAAGGTCGACGTCACCTCGATCCACGATCTCTAGGATCAGGTGGAAGCGGCGCAAGATGTGCTTCGTCCGCTAATGTGCTTTGGGTTCCTTCACCTGAGCAATGGCACCAGTGCTGTCACAGTAGAGCAGGACTGGACCATCGAGAGAGGGTGCTACTCTGAGCTCGTTGATGAATTTTCTCAGCCACACAGCTTCCTTCGCGGTATCTGATGCTGCGATATACTCTGCTTCACAAATAGAGTCTGTCACAGTATGCTGCTTGGAACTCTTCCAGCAGATGGCTCCACCATTCAGAGTAAAGATATAACCCGACACACTCCTGCTGTCATCATGGTCAGATTGGAAGCTGGAGTCTGTGAACCCCACAAGTTTCAGATCTGACTCACCATAAATCAACCATTGGTCCTTAGTATTTCTCAAATACTTAAGGATGGCTTTAACCACTTTCCAATGGTTTTCTTCAGGATCAGATTGGTATCTACTCACTACTCCTAGTGAGTATGCCACATCTGGTCTTGTACATGTCATGGCGTACATGATAGATCCCACAGCTGAAGCATATGGGACTCTACTCATACGCTCTCTCTCTTCAGGAGTTGTCGGACAATCCTTCTTAGAGAGAGAAATTCCTTGGCCTATCGATAGATAGCCCTTCTTGGAATTTTCCATGCTGAACCTCTTCAGCACAGTGTCTATGTACATGGACTAGGATAACCCAAGCATCCTTTTAGATCTATCCCTATAGATCTTCATCCCTAGGATGTAGGATGCTTCACCCAAGTCCTTCATGGAGAACTGTGATGACAACCAAACTTTTATTCCATGTAGTGCGGGGATGTCATTCCCGATTAAGAGAATGTCATCCACGTACAAGACAAGGAATACCACAACTGGACCATTTGCCCATTTATAGATGCAGGGCTCTTCTCCATTCTTAATGAAGCTATACATTTTGATCACCTTATCAAAACGCATGTTCCAACTCCGAGAAGCTTGCTTCAATCCATAAATGGATCTCTGAAGCTTGCACACCTTGGACTCATCTGTGGATGTAAACCCTTCAGGTTGTATCATATACACCTCTTCAGTCAGCTCTCCATTCAGGAAAGCTATCTTTACATCCATCTGTCAGATCTCATAATCCAGATGGGCAGCTATTGCAAGCATTATCCGAATAGATTTGAGCATTGCCATAGGAGAAATTATCTCGTCATAGTCAATACCATAACGTTGACGATACCCCTTGGCAACCAGACGGGCTTTATAGGTCTCCACCTTTCCGTCTGCGCCCCTCTTCCTTTTGAAGACCCATTTACACCCAATGGGTTTAACCCCTTCAGGTGGGTCAACCAATGTCCATACATCGTCGACCTTCATGGACTCCATTTTGGATTTCATGGCTTCAAGCCATTTCTCGAAATCAGGTCTCTGCATTGCATCCATATAGGTGATCGGATCCTCATTATTCTCATCAAGTTCGATGGGATCACCATCCCGGACCAAGAAACCATAGTATCTATCCGGTTGATGCGGTACTCTACCAGATCGCCTTAATGGTGCAGGTACATTGGGCTCTGGATATGATCTAATCATATCAGACTCAGGTTCAGCTATTGGTGTCGGTCCTTCTACCTATTGAACTTCATCAAGTTCAATCTTAGAGGCAACGATTCCTTCACCAAGGAACTCCTTTTCTAAAAAGATTGCCTTAAGGCTGACGAACACCTTTTGTTCATCAGCATGGTAGAAAAAATATCCTTTTGTCTCTTTGGGGTACCCTATGAATGAGCATTTGTCAGACCTAGGTCCAAGTTTGTTTGTGACTAATCGTTTGACATAGGTCGGGCACCCCCAGACCCTAAGGTGTGAAAGTACTGGCTTACATCCCGTCCATACCTCATATGGAGTCTTAATTACAGACTTACTTGGAACCCTATTTAATAGATAACAGGTCGATTCGAGTGCATATCCCCAGAAGGATATCGGCAAGCTAGCAAAACCCATCATGGATCGGACCATGTCTAACAGAGTCCGATTCCTCCTTTCAGACACACCATTATGCTGTGGTGTTCTTGGAGGAGTCCATTGAGAGAGAATCCCATTCTCTCCTAGATATGTGAGAAACTCACTAGAAAGGTATTCTCCTCCTTGATCAGATCGAAGAGTTTTAATACTCTTTCCAGTTTATTTTTCTACTTCACTTCAGAATCGTTTGAACATTTCAAATGAATCCGACTTATGTTTCATCAGATAGACATCTCCATATCGGGATAGGTCATCCGTGAAAGTTATGAAGTAGAAATATCCACCTCTAGCACTGGTGCTCATGGGCCCACATACATCAGTATGTACTAGGCTCAAGAGCTCAGTAGCTCTCTCACCTTTTCTAGTAAAAGGTGACTTGGTCATTTTACCAAGAAGACAGGACTCACAGGTTGGAAGTGATTCACAATCACTAACTTCGAGGATTCCCTCTTGAGTCAACCTGTTTATTCTGTTCTTGTTTATATGACCTAGCCTACAGTGCCATAAGTAGAAATCTGACACACTATCTAATCTAGGATGCTTGCCAGTAGAATAGACTCTTATCAGGCTTGACCTTTTTGGTCTGGCTCTGCACTGATGTCCTAGCCTGAACTTGCACCTTCTTTACTTTCTTCTTCTTGTTCTTCTTTCTTTTCTCAAAAGGTCGAGAATCAGAAGACGAACCTCCCACTAAATTCACCGACTCCTTGTGAAGTTGGTGATCCTTCTCAAAGTTCTGAAGCAACCCCAGTAACCCGTGGTAGTTCTCTTCAGGCTTTGTCATTCTATAATGAGTGAGGAATGGGAGATAAGACTTGGGCAGCGAGTTCAGTATTGCATCTTTCCCAAGCTGCTCATGCAAGGAAAAATCGAGCTTGCTCAATCATTCCATCAGCTCGATCATGTACAATACATGATCAGTGACAGAGGCACCATCCCACATTTTGGCGTTGAAGATGGCACAACTAGTCTTGTGCCTCTCCATGTCATCGGGTGTGCCAAAGGCATCCTCCAACACTTGAAGCTTGTCCTTTGGCTGAGTCGTCTCGAATCTGTGACTGAACTCGTCGCTCATGATAGCCAGCATGATACAGCGCACCGTGGTCTGATCACTGAGCCACTTCTGGTAAGTGTCTCTGATTGATCCACGTGCATTGACAGCTGGCTCCTCAGGTGCAGGATCCATTATCACATATAGGATCCGTTCATGCTCCAGGACTATCTTCAACTTTCGGTACCAGCTACCGAAGTTGGGTCCCACCAACTTATCATTGTCCAACAATGATCGGAGCGATAGGGAAGTGGCCATATTTGCACAAAGGAGAACCATAACCTAATTAGTAATTGATTCATTAAACCTAAAGATTTGGACTTTAATCAAAAGGTTTCTCCCACTATTTTATTCGAATTGGTAGCCTCTACCTCCAATTCGAAGAATTACCCTAATTCCTTAGCGGGTACTAGAATCCACTTAGACTGCACACAAGCCCAACTTTGGTTGGCCAACCCATGTACATCTAAGGGTAGGTTCATAACCAATTGTTTCTCTAAACAATTTCTAGTAATTTTAATTTTGCCCCAGAAACTTAATCAGTAGGCTTTGGCCTCCACTGTAAGGATCCAGTTAGGTCCAACCATTAATAAGATCATACTTGGTGTATCTAACCAACGAATGATTAAGCCCAACTTTGGTTGGCTCACCTAACCACCATTAGAGAGATACTTCCAAGTCGTCATATGATGAGTGATAATTCCATTAGTCAACAAGCACCAGGCTTTTGGGTCTGCAACGATTATTGAGTTCATGGACTCATTATCAAACACCTTAATGGGAGGCTATGACTCAGTTATCTCCATAACTTTATCATTTTAAGGACCTAATAATTTTAGAGGATTTAAAAAATATAGAGGATGAAGTCAGATGAACCAGCTTATCATGATCCTCCCACTGGCTTCACCAAGTCAGCTTAAGGGAGACCATTAAAAGGGCTGGTCTAGGAGCACCTAAATCAGTCCCACTGATTTACCTAGCAGACATGGGTCAGCTCGAATAGTCAAGTGATCCGATCAAAATATAATTTCACCAAGAGGCTAGGTAATTTCGATCAGTGGGAGGGTCTGCCAAAGCTTGCCTTAGACACCATCAGAAATGGCCAGGTAAGCGGGCTCCCAATTAAAAACCACCGGTCTGGTTTATCTTAGACACCAACTGGTTTAATTAGTTTCGATTAGATCAAACTAACAGTTCGTGCTAGATCGCTTAGCCAAGAATCAAGTCCATTTGGTTCTGGTTAAAGACATGGACTTGACCAACTACAACTATTGTAATTGATCTAGAGAATCCTTGACCTAATCTAAGACAACAATTGATTAGATTTAGTCAATTCTCTAATTAAGTCCATCTTTAATCTAACCATAGGTCTAACCCAATTAATGAACCTAATTTCCACTAACCCATTAACCCAATGTGTTATGATTTGTGTCTTAGGTTCTTCAATTCACAATTCTAGAACCTAATCAAACAACTTCTTAATTCTTAATTAAGTTTTGGGCTGAGGGTTGGGTTTGGCTTTTCAAAAAAAATAATTTTCATATTTGTAAAATAATTTTACAATATGATTCTACCAATCATATTGCATGTTTGATTCATAATCAATATGCAAGTAAAATAAACATGAAACTACTTTAGATCTAATCTAAACAGGTTCATGTAATTGAAACAATTTCAACTTTAAATAATTTCTTTGCATAAAAATTATTAACAAAGAGATTTTATTTCAGATTTAAACATCTTTTAAATCTAATAAATCATAAATTTAATCTAGATCATATCTAACAAATTTATGATTAAAGATAGATCTACACAAACTAGGACAACCTTTGCACTGTAAGGGGTAAACCTTACAGCAGGACAACATTGCAGTTTGTGATTGATCTAAAATTTTAATTTTAGATTTAATAATCAGATTATAAATTAGATCTAATCTAAGAAATAATTTAAGCATGTATAAATAATCATGTAATAAAGAACCTGGGCTCTGATACCAATTGAAGGAACCAGATCTAGGGTTTCAGGGTTAGATCTTGAAAAAGAGGGTTAGATCTTGAAACTTTTTCAAGATCATACAGCGGAAGACTAAAATAAATCAAAATTTATTTTTTAAGATCAAAAAATCTCTAGATCTTAGATCCTATTACATGATTATTACATGGTATTAAATCAAAAATTAAAATATATAAATATAGCATGAACTACATGTTGATCATATCAACATGTTTCTATACTACATCTAATGTATGTATTAAACAATAGATCAGATCTATTACCTTGTAAGTTAGACATTCTAACTTCGTTGATCCGGACTTGAGGATGATGTTGCAAGCCGCACATGCGTCCGGCCTCTAGGAGTCATCCACACGAGCCCATAAATCTCGATCAGAAGTCCTGCTTCAGGAAATCAGCACAGTATGCTAGTACTGCGCTGATCCTTCTTTGATGGTTGATCAGGTACCTCCTTCTTCTTGATTTAGACTCTTCCAAAGATGAAAAGTAGAAGGAGGAGTTTCAAATCTGAGATGCTCTCAGGAAACTCAAGATGGAGGGAGGAAAGATATGAAAACAAAAACCCTAGAAGAAGACCCTCTTCTTCTTCACGTTTTTCTCTCTAGACACCCAAACTTGCATCTTTTATATCTCCAAGACCCAAAGGTTTTTCTCTCTAATTTTTGGATGGCACAAAGGTCTCTAAAATCTCTGACTTTTTCTAAAATTTCATAAAGAAACTCATCTTATATAGAGAGATATGATAGAGTCCTTGTCTAGGTCAAACACCTAGTCAAGGCTTATCCAAACATGGCAAGTTAAGGGACGCCCAACTCTTGAGCATCTCCTCCATATTTTCATGAATGGATCACCAGCAAAGGGTTCACAATGTAAACCCTAAAGGCCACAAAAATTTCAAAAAAAATTTGGATAAATTCGGTGCAAAATTGAAAGAGTTTTGGATTTCTAAAACTCTATCTCATAGAATTCAAAATCCAAACTTATTCCTTTTAGATTTGATCCAAACCACCTTCCATGTAAGAAAGAAGAGAAGAGACCTTTTGTGAATGTGAGAGAGATCTGGGAGAGGGCTTTTGTCGCACAAAATAAGTGGAGATTGGCGTTGAATTAAGAGAGAGGGCGTGGAGAAGGCTTATGTGGCGCAAGGTGGAATCCTAGTCCTACTAGGATTCTATCTTATGACTTGTTTTAATTTGGTTTCCCAAACCAAATCAAATCAAAATTATATCAACCCAATTAAAATAGGTCTTAACCCAATTAAGAACCTAATTTAATCAGATTAAATTAGATTTAAATCTGATTTAATTTTCTAATCAAATTAGAAATTAGATTGACCCAAGTCCTAGTTGAACTAGGACTAGTTTTTTCTTGCACTTGGCTTATCCAATAAACCAATTGGACTTGATCCAATCAAGCCCAAACCAAATCTAATTAAATCATATTTAATTAGACTTAAACTCAGCCCATTGGCTTAATCAAATTAAGCCAATTAGCAATCGAATTGCTAATCGATCCTCCTGCAACACTTGCACTGGGTTAAATATCTATCGTATTGATCATCTAACCCTAGAACGATTCTTAATCGTTGATCAACCATCCGATCGGATCATGAACTCTAATGTGTGTGACCTCATAGGTCTGAACCTAAGCCGGTAGCATAGAAATAAATTCCTATACCAATCGAAGTGACCATCTAGCAATGATACCCGACGATCGGATAGGTCGAATGTGTAGAACAACATCCTTAGAACCCATGCGGATATAGTTTTCATATAATTCATCCCCTTGACCAAAATGATCATAGGACACCCCAGAGTTTAACTGTCAACTCTAATCAGGTTGTCCATATTGTATTTCAAAATATCAAATCCATCTGATGGATTACCCTGGCCAAAGTTTTGCTAAATTGAAATACAGCGACTCATTCTTCTCCAACTCTTGGAGTGGTCAATCCCATCTCGATCACACTCTGACTTCGCAGGTACTTGACTGTGCCTAGAAGCCTTCCGTCCCTGAATTAGAAATTCAGTTAGTCTAGTATCAAAGCACAGTGAGTTGCTTGCAAGTCACTGAGGCGATCTCACGTCTAAGGGACACTTATACCTATATCCCATCAGAGACATTCTCGACAGCAGAATGCTCTGGAGTTGGTCACGTTCAATGATGATGTACCCTTACATCTCACCTGTATGCCATACCAGTGTCTCCACACTCTTTGGTTAAGAGGACAACCAACCCATATGGCCTACAGTGACCTATGCTCGATAGAAGCTGTCGTCCTTATTAACAGCCTATCATTTGGTCGTGAACAGTTTTAAGGACTAATCGATAAATCCTCTCTTTATCGAATCTAAATAGTCCTAAGGACTTCATCATAACAACGGAGTTCATTAGAAGATGAAAGCTTATGATGAAAATGCCAAATATATTTTATTTATTAACAAATCAATTACAATACTTGGTTGCTCAACCGTCAACAGCTTGACGATGGCTTTTTGGGACACATTTTCCAACAAGTACCCGACTTCAATGTCGAGTACCAATTTCTAGCTGCTCCCTTCAAGGTAGATGGGAAAGCTCGGCACAAGATGGCATCTGGCGTGCCATGGAGCAGCATCATTGTTCGAAAGGCCTCTAGGTGGTCAATCAGATTCGAGGTCCTATCGTAGATCTCAAATTAGGAGAGCTTGAAGTTTGACGGGATCGATTCCTGCATAATCATTTGAGAAGAAGGAGGGTCAGTACAGATATCCTCACCGTAAGCAGGGGGAGCATGGCGGAGCTCTTCAATCCATCGGTTCATCTCTCGGAACCTTTGATCCAGGAGATCCTCTCGATCACGAATCTCATGGGTCTTCTGGCAGAACGGAGGTAGGGACCCTCCGGGGTTGAAATCATGATCAGACAGAGGGCTCTCTGCCTTCTGCTTCCCCTTTTCGGGGGATACAAGGTGACTGGCCCAAGTGGGCCGCCCGATCATCGGATTCCAGAACTCCAATGATGCTCTTTCCAGCCGCACAGATGCTGGCGGCTGCTATTGATGGCCTGCACCACTTCGGTGAGGCCCCTGACCTGCTGAACCAGCAGGTCAAACTACTCCATGCCGACTGCCATTGCCAGAGAGGGAAGAGCTTGGGAAACTAGAGATGAGGTTGGAGCTGGCAGATCTTGCTAAGATCTGGCCATGGAGGCCGTAGATCGCCTGGTGGATGCCTTTCGAGGAGGTATCAGGTTGGGATCTGGTTGGAAAAGAAGAAGAAGATGTCGAAGAAGATGACTGAAGATAGTCCCATTGAGTACTCCTTTAAGAACAAGGGTCCTGTGAAGACACAGACCCTTCCTCTAGCACCAATTTTGTTGGTGCAGAATTCTGCCGATGCTGGAGAAGCTAGAGTCGAGGAGATCACGACCGCCATCGGGACCTGCAAGGAAAGTCTAAATCGGGGTTGGGGGTGCTCCGACAAGATCCTCTGACGCTCAAGTCAGTACTCTGCCTTAACAGAAATGGAACACTCGAATGGGATTTTAGCAGAGTTTAAAGATAGTCTTTAGAGCTTAGAGGAGAACGTATCTGGGGGGTCTCTTTTATAGATGGGAGAGCATAACCGATTGACAGCGACGTCCGTAACTTCCTGGTAGTGGGCCATTCGGGGCCACGTGGAGTTTGTTACAGAGAGTGGAGTGGTGTCCATTGTCACGACTTGTCGGAGAGTGGTGGGGCCACGTGGAGTTTGTTACAGAGAGTGGAGTGGTGTCTGTTGTTGCGACTTGCTGGGGAGTTCGGGCCGGACCGCTGAAGCTCAGTTGGGATGTCTGGTGGAGCAGAATAGCTCTCTATCTCAGCAATTTAAGAAAAGCTAGGATATTTTTGAGGTTGCTGATGGGTTAACTGTTGTTGGGTGCTTTAGGCGTTGATACTACAGATGGAAGTCATCTGCTGTAGAAGCCCAGATGAAAATTTTCTATTGGAGAAATCTGGCTGGAGTCTGATTGCTAGAGAAGTTCATCTGGAATTTGTCTGATGTAGAAGCTTGTCTGAAGACTGTCTGCTGGAGAGGTCTGGTTGCATGAGGAATCCGACAGAAGGTTGGTCGATAGCGAAATTTGAAAGGCACTATAGAAGGTCAACCGATAGAAGAGTCCAGAAGGCATTGTGGAAGCTCGTCTGTTGGAGGAGTCTAGAGGACACCGTGAAAGGTCGACCGCTGGAGAGGTCCGGAGGAAATTTGTCCATTGGAGGGGTCGAGTTGGCACTGTTAAAGTCCGGTTAGCGCTGTTGAAGGTTGATGGCTGGAGAGGTACGGAAGACACCGGAGACAGTCGATCACTGTAGAAATCCGACTGTTGGAGCCCGTCCGTCGTAGAAGTTTGTTTGGAATCCATCCACTGTAGAAGTTCGGATGGAGTCTGATTCTTGTAGGGGTCTGGAAGGAGGCCGTTTACTGTAGAAGCTCGGATGGAGATCGATTGTCGTGGAAGCCCGGATGGAGACCGCTTATTATAGAAGCTCGGATGAAGTTCACTTACCGTAGAAACTCGGATGAAGTTCGCTTGCAATAGAAGTTCAGAGTAGAAATCCGACTGCTGAAACCCGTTTGTTGTAGAAGTTCGTCTAGAATCCATCCACTGTAGAAGTTCGGATGGAGTTCGATTCTTGTAGGAGTCTGAAAGGAGGCCGTTTACTGTAGAAGCTCGGATAGAGATCGGTTGCCATGGAAGCCCAGATGGAGACAGCTTATTCTAAAAGCTCGGCTGAAATTCAAAAGGCGGTCAACCACTGTAGAAACTTGGATGGAGTCTGGTTATTGTAGAAGTCCTGCTGCTGGAGAAGCCCGAACATTGATGAAGTTCAGAAGAAGCTCGAAGTAAAGTCGATCATGACAGGAGGAAGTCTGGAAGAGATTCGGAGAGTAGTCGATCACTATAAAAAAATGATTGATAGTGAAGCCCAGAGAGCATTTGGAGCAGTCCGATAGATGACTGAAGGAGCTCATCATCGGAGAAGTCCGAAGGGTATGATAGGAGTTCGTCCGTTGGAGGAATCCGGAGGACACTGTGGAAGGTCGACTGTCGAAGGAGTTCGGATGGTACTGTGGAAGCTCGAACGATCGGGGGAGTTTAGAAAGATGTCGCACAAGGTCGGAAGCCAAAAGAGTCCTGGGAGGGTTGGCCTTTTACGAACTTCGACTGGGGTTATTTTATACCCAACATGTCCTAAAGCCAATTGTTTGACGATTGTACTAATTATAAATGTATATGAATTAATAAATAATAAAAATTATTTTACTTTTTTCATCACAAGGTTATATCTTCTAACGAACTCTTGTGTTGTGATGAAGTCCTTAGGATTATTTTGATCGATAAAAAAAAATTTATCGTGTAGTCTTTAAATTAGTTCGCGACCAAATGATATGTTATTACTTGGATGATAGCGATATCATGTATAGGTCATTATGTGCTATATGCATTGGTTGTTCTTATAATCAAATGGTGTGGAGACACTGCTATGGCATGTAAGTGAGATATAAAAGTACATCATCACTGAATATGACCAACTATGGAGCACTCTACTATCAATAGTAGTTCGTCAAGGGTATGGGTATAAGTGTCCCTCTGACCTGAGATCACCATGGTGACTTACAAGCAACTCACTATACTTTGGTGTTGGACTAACTGAGTTTCTAATTCAGTGATAGAAGGTTTCTGGGTGTAGTCAAGTACTTGTCAAGTCGGTGTGTGAGTCAAGATGGGATTGACCCCTCTAAATTAGGAGTTAAATATCAATGTATTTCAATTTAACAAAATTTGGGTCCAGATAATCCATGTGATAGATTTGAAAAAGATTAAAATATAATTTGGGTGACTTATCTAAGATTGACAGTTAAATTCTAGGTCATTCTCGAGCATTAGGGTCAAAGGGATGAATTATACGGTAACTATACACCAGAAGGTTCTTGAATGTTGCTTCACCTTCATTTGACCTATCCAGATGTCGGATCAATATTACTAGATGGTTACATCGATTGGTTCAAAAAGTTATTTCTGTGCTACCAACTTAGATTCAAACCTATAGGGTCACACTCAAAAGAAGTTTCTGACTGATCAGGTGGCTGATCAACGATTGAGAATCGTTCAAGGACTTAATCATCAATTCGATTGATGATTAACCTTATGCACAAGTTGTAATAAATTAATTCATCATATGTTAGTGAATTAATGGAGAATTAATTAGTAATTAGATTACTTATTATCTCAATTTGATTGAGTAAAGAGGATTGAATAAAATCTAATTGAATTGGATTCAATTAGATTTAATCCGATTAAGTTATGTGATGACCTAATCGCTAAGGAAGATTTATCCCTGATTTGATCATGACTTTGGTTCAATCAATTTCTAATTTGATTAGAATTTGATTAAAAATTTATGAACCTAATTAGATTAAATTTTATATATTTTATTTAGGCTAAATCAGATGTGATTTGGTTTGGATTCAAATAAGAAAATTAAGAGTCCTTATTGAAATAGGACTCTTTTCCCTTGCGCTAATCAACTTTCCATGCCATCTATCTCTATGCACAAATAGTTTTTGCATGAGATTTTCTCATGCCAAAGAGTTATTCTCCCTCTTTATCTCACATCCAAATCTAATTTAGTTTTGATAAAAGAAAGATTTTAAAATTAGATTTCAAAATATTCCTTATCAAGAGAATTTGTTCTTATCCAAATCAACCTCTCCATGCCAACTTATTTTTTTCTCCTTATATGTGTGACATTTTGATGAGATTTTTTTTAAAAAAATAGTTGGAGAACTGATTACCATAAAAAAATATGAGAAGAGGTGTCCCATATTTTTTTGGTGTGTTTTGGGATGTGGAATTGTGAAGGGAGGCGACATGTTGTAAGAGTCCATGATCTCTAGAACTCTTCACCCTTATTTCTTACACACCTATAAAAAGGGGTTTCTATTTTTGTTTTCTACATGTAAGAGAGAAGGAAGATAGATCTTCATGTGAATAAAAGTTTGGCTTGTAGGAACCAGATCTAGGGTTTCAGGGTTAGATCTTGAAACTTTTTCAAGATCATACAGCGGAAGACTAAAATAAATTAAAATTTATTTTCTAAAACTAGAAAATCTCTAGATCCTATTACATGATTATTATATAGTATTAAATCAAAAATTAAAATATATAAATATAGCATGAACTACATGTTGATCATATCAACATGTTTTTATACCACATCTAATGTATGTATTAAACAATAGATCAGATCTATTACCTTGCAAGTTAGACGCTCTAACCTTGCTAATCCAGGCTTAAGGATGATGTTTCAAGCCGCACATGCATCCGGCCTCTAGGAGTCATCCACACGAGCCCACGAATCTCGATCAGAAGTTCTGCTTCAGGAAATCAGCACAGTATGCTAGTACTGCGCTGATCCTTCTTTGATGGTTGTCAGGTACCTCCTTCTTCTTGATTTGGACTCTTCCAAAGATGGAAAGTAAAAAGAAAATTTTTAAATCTGAGACACTCTTAGGAAACTCAAGATGGAGGGAGAAAAGATATGAAAACAAAAAACCTAGAAGAAGACCCTCTTCTTCTTCACATTTTTTTCTCTAGACACCCTAACTTGCGTCTTTTATATCTCCACGACCCAAAGGTATTTATCTTTTATTTTTGGGTGACACAAAGGCCTCTCAAATCTCTATCTTAACCTAAAATTTCATGAAGAAACTTATTTTATACAGAGAGATATGATAGAGTTCTTATCTAGGTCAAATACCTAGTCAAGGCTTATCCAAACATGGCAAGTTAAGGGGCGCCCAACTCTTGAGCACCTCCTCCATATTTTCATGCATGGATTAATAGAAAAGGGTGAAAAATATGTACCCTAAAAGCCATAAAAATTTTTAAAAAAAATTGAATAAATTTGGTGCAAAATTGAAAGAGTTTTGGATTTCTAAAACTCTATCTCATAGAATTTGAAATCCAAACTTATTCCTTTTTGATTTGATCCAAACCACCTTCCATGTAAGAAAGAAGAGAGGAAACCTTTTGTGAATGTGGGAGAGACCTGGGAGAAGGTTTTTGTCACACAAAATAAGTGGAGATTGGCGTTGAATAAGAGAGAGGGCGTGGGGAAGGCTTTTGTGGCGCAAGGTGGAATCCTAGTCTTACTAGGATTCTATCTTATGACTTGTTTCAATTTGGTTTCCCAAACCAAATCAAACCAAAATTAGATCAACCTAATTAAAATAGGTCTTAACCCAATTGAGAACCTAATTTAATCAGATTAAATTAGATTTAAATCTCATTTAATTTTCTAATCAAATTAGAAATTAGATTGACCCAAGTCCTAGTTGAACTAGGACTAGTTTTTCCTTGCACTTGGCTTATCCAATAAGCCAATTGGACTTGATCCAATCCAGCCCAAACCAAATCTAATTAAATCATATTTAATTAAACTTAATCTTAGCTCATTGACTTAATCAAATTAAGCTAATTATCAATCAAATTGCTAATCGATCCTCCTACAACACTTGCACTGGGTTAAATGTCAATCGTATTGATCATTTAACCCTAGAATGATTCTTAATCGTTGATCAACCATCCGATCGGATTATAAACTCTAATGTGTGTGACCTCATAGGTCTGAACCTAAGCCGGTAGCATAGAAATAAATTTCTATACCAATCAAAGTGACCATCTAGCAATGGTACCCGACGATCGGATAGGTCGAATGTGTAGAACAACATCCTTAGAACCCATGCGGATATAGTTTTCATATAATTCATCCCCTTGACCAAAATGATCATAAGACACCCCAGAGTTCAACTGTCAACTCTGATCAGGTTGTCCACATTGTATTTCAAAATATCAAATCCATCTGATGGATTACCCTGGCCAAGGTTTTGCTAAATTGAAATACAGCAACCCATTCTTCTCCAACTCTTGGAGTGGTCAATCCCATCTCGATCACACTCTGCTTTGCTAGTACTTGACTATGCCCAGAAGCCTTCCATCCCTGAATTAGAAATTCAGTTAGTCTAGTACCAAAGCACAGTGAGTTGTTTGCAAGTCACTGAGGCGATCTCAAGTCTAAGGGACACTTATACCTATATCCCATTAGAGACATTCTCGATAGCAGAATGCTCTGGAGTTGGTCACGTTCAATGATGATGTACCCTTACATCTCACCTGTATGTCATACCAGTGTCTCCACACTTCTTGGTTAAGAGGACAACCAACCCATATGGCCTACAGTGACCTATGCTCGATAGAAGCTGTCGTCCTTATTAACTGCTTATCATTTGGTCGTGAACAGTTTTAAGGATTAATCGATAAATCCTCTCTTTATCGAACTTAAATAGTCCTAAGGACTTCATCATAACAATGGAGTTCATTAGAAGATGAAAGCTTATGATGAAGATGCCAAATATATTTTATTTATTAACAAATCAATTACAATACTTGGTTGCTCAACCGTCAATTGCTTGATGATTGGCTTTTTGGGACACATTTCCCAACAACTCCCACTTGTCCTAAAGCCACTCGGCACAGTATCTAATACTCATCTTCGACTTGTGGTTGTCGAACTCCTTTATTGCCAGGGCTTTAGTGAAGGGGTCGGCCAGGTTCTCCTTTCCGTCGATCTTCTGAAGGTCAACGTCACCTCGATCCACAATCTCTCAGACCAGGTGGAAGCGGCACAAGATGTGCTTCGTCCGCTGATGTGCTTTGGGTTCCTTCACCTGAGCTATGGCACCAGTGCTGTCGCAGTAGAGCAGGACTGGACCATCGAGGGAGGATGCTACTCCGAGCTCGTTGATGAATTTTCTCAGCCACACAGCTTTCTTCGCGGCATCCGATGCTGCGATGTACTCTACTTCACAAACAGAGTCCGCCACAGTATGTTGCTTAGAACTCTTCCAGCAGATGGATCCACCATTCAGAGTAAAGATATAACCCGACACATTCCTGCTGTCATCATGGTCAGATTGAAAGCTAGAGTCTGTGAACCCCACAAATTTCAGATCTGACTCGCCATAAACCAACCATTGGTCCTTAGTATTTCTCAAATACTTAAGGATGGCTTTAACCACTTTCCAGTGATTTTCTCCAGGATCAGATTGGTATCTACTCACTACTCCTAGTGAGTATGCCACATCTGGTCTTGTACATGTCATGGCGTACATGATAGATCCCATGGTTGAAGCATATGGGACTCTACTCATACGCTCTCTCTCTTCAGGAGTTATCGGACAATCCTTCTTAGAGAGAGAAATTCCATGGCCTATCGATAGATAGCCCTTCTTGAAATTCTCCATGCTGAACCTCTTCAGCACAGTGTCTATGTACATGGACTGGGATAACCCAAGCATCCTTTTAGATCTATCCCTATAGATCTTCATCCCTAGGATGTAGGATGCTTCACCCAAGTCCTTCATGGAGAACTATGATGACAACCAAACTTTTATTCTCTGTAGTGCGGGGATGTCATTCTCGATTAAGAGAATGTCATCCACGTACAAGACAAGGAGTACCACAACTGGACCATTTGCCCATTTATAGATGCAGGGCTCTTCTCCATTCTTAATGAAGCCATACGTTTTGATCACCTTATCAAAATGTATGTTCCAACTTTGAGAAGCTTGCTTCAATCCATAAATGGATCTCTGAAGCTTGCACACGTTGGACTCATCTGTGGATGCAAACCCCTCAGGTTGTATCATATACACCTCTTCGGTCAGCTCTCCATTCAGGAAAGCTGTCTTTACATCCATCTGCCAGATCTCATAATCCAGATGGGCAGCTATTGCAAGCATTATCCGAATGGATTTGAGCATTGCCACAGGGGAAAACATCTCGTCATAGTCAATACCATAACATTGACGATACTCCTTGGCGACCAGACGGGCTTTATAGGTCTCCACCTTTCCGTCTGTGCCCCTCTTCCTTTTGAAGACCCATTTACACCCAATGGGTTTAACCCCTTCAGGTGGATCAACCAATGTCCATACATCGTTGACCTTCATGGACTCTATTTCGAATTTCATGGCTTCAAGTCATTTCTCGAAATCAGGTCTCTGCATTGCATCCATATAGGTGATCGGATCCTCATTATTCTCATCAAGTTCAATGGGATCACCATCCCGGACCAAGAAACTATAGTATCTGTCCGACTGACACGGTACTCTACCGGATCGCCTTAATGGTGCAGGTACATTGAGCTCTGGATCTGATCTAATCATATCCGACTTAGGTTCAGCTATTGGTGTCGGTCTTTCTACCTGTTGAACTTCATCAAGTTCAACCTTAGAGGCAATGGTTCCTTCACCAAGGAACTCCTTTTCTAAAAAGATTGCCTTAAGGCTGACGAACACCTTTTGTTCATCAGCATGGTAGAAAAAATATCCTTTTGTCTCTTTGGGGTACCCTATGAATGAGCATTTGTCAGACCTAGGTCCAAGTTTGTCTGTGACTAATCGTTTGACATAGGTCGGGCACCCCCAGACCCTAAGGTGTGAAAGTGCTGGCTTACGTTCCATCCATATCTCATATGGAGTCTTAATTACAGACTTACTTGGAACCCTATTTAACCGATAACAGGTCGATTCGAGTGTATATCCCCAGAAGGATATCGGCAAGCTAGCAAAACCCATCATGGATCGGACCATGTCTAACAGAGTTCGATTCCTCCTTTCAGACACACCATTATGCTGTGGTGTTTCTGGAGGAGTCCATTGGGAGAGAATCTCATTCTCTCCTAGATATGTGAGAAACTCACTGGAAAGAAATTCTCCTCCTCGATCAGATTGAAGAGTTTTAATACTCTTCCCAGTTTATTTTTCTACTTCACTTCGAAATTGTTTGAACATTTCAAATGAATCTGACTTATGTTTCATCAGATAGACATATCCATATCGGGATAGGTCATCCGTGAAAGTTATGAAGTAAAAATATCCACCTCTAGCACTGGTGCTCATGGGCCCGCATACATCAGTATGTACTGTTGGGAATAGTGTCCCAAAGCCAATCGTCAGCCTGTTGACGGTTGTGCTCCTTTTTGTATTAGTACATAAATTATAAATAAATAAAAGTTATTTTGATATTTTTTTATCACAAATGTTTCATCTTCTAATGAACTCCTGTGTTGTGGTGAAGTCCTTAGGACTATTTAGACTCGACAAAGGAGGATTTGTCGCTTAGTCCTTAAACATGTT
The DNA here is from genome assembly GCF_000442705.2 of Elaeis guineensis. Taxonomy (NCBI): domain Eukaryota; kingdom Viridiplantae; phylum Streptophyta; class Magnoliopsida; order Arecales; family Arecaceae; genus Elaeis; species Elaeis guineensis. Next base: position 61,896,351 of record NC_025998.2, read on the forward strand.
CGCGATCAAATGATACGTTGTTACCAAGGATGACAACGTTTATCGAGCATAGGTCGTTGTGTGCCATATGGGTTGGTTGTCCTCATAACCAAAGAGTGTGGAGACACTGGTATGGCATACAGGTGAGATGTAATGGTACATCTGTACTGAACATGACCAACTCCGGAGATATTTCTGCTGTCAAGATTTGCTCCGATGGGATATGGGTATAAATGTCCCTCCGACCTGAGACCGCCATGGTGACTTGCAAGCAACTCACTGCACTTAGGCACTGGACTACCTGAATTTCTAATTCAGTGATGGAAGGTTGTTGGGTGTAGTCAAGTGCTTGACTTGTTGGTGCGTGTGTCAAGATGGGATTGACCACTCCAGTTTAGGAGCTGTGTACAGTCGTGTTTCAATTTAGCAAAATCTTGGTCAGGGTAGTCCTAGTGAGGAGTCACAGGACTAATTGAGTTGAGCACGATTCGGATGATATCATCAGGGTTGACAGTTTAACCCTGAGTCGTCCTAAACACAGGGGTCAAAAGGGATGAATTATATGGTAACCATATTCACATAGGTTCTGAATGTTGCGATTGCGATTATTCGACCTATCCGGTCGTCGGGTACCATTGCTAGATGGTCACTTCGATTAGTACAGAAATTGGTTCCTGTGCTACCGGCTTAGGTTCGAACCTGCGGGGTCACACACATTAGAGGTTCCTTTCTGATCTGATGGCTGATTATGAGTCTTATCTATCTGGGACTCTATGATTGAGAATTAGGATTCTCTAATCATGAGTTTCACACATTTTGGGTACCGGGGTCAAAATTTTGAATTTCAAATTTTGAATTTGAAATTTGAACTCTTTGATCAGGGTTTCATATCGATGGTCTCTGATGCCGATTGCCCATCGGATTTGGACTCAATATTTATGAGAGGTTTAGTTAGTGATTTAATCATTAATTAACTCAATTTGATTGAGTAATTATTTTTGGATCAAGTCCAATTGAATTGGATTCAGTTTGGATTGACCCGATTAGGTTAAATGTTGACCTAATCGCTAAGGTGGTTTAGTCCCTGATTTGATCAGGGGTTAGGTTTAGTTAATTCTTGATTTGATTAGGTTTTTATTGAGCCTAATTAAGCTTAATTATGTTGGGTTTAATCTGATCTAATTGTGCTTAACCTATTTTAAACTAGGTTGGCTCAATTTGAATCAAACCACCTTGTTTTAAATTTCCTGCGACACCCAACTTCCTTGCACCCATTTGAATTCACGAGAAGAAACTTCTCGTGAAATTTTTCTCACGCAAAACCCTTCCCCACACCCTCATTTGTGCACCATATGGATGGATAAAATAATTAGTTAGCCATTCAAATTTAAAGCATGTTTGAATTTGAATGGATAACTTATCACTTGCCCTTTCATCCTTATCTATTTTGTGCGCCACATTACTTACACGAGAAAAGGTTTCTCGTGAAATATTTTCCATGCACAAAGAGCCACGCCCCTTCTCTTCTCATGCTCAAAAGGATAGGGATATGTTGGTTTTCGTTTGAATTCAAATTTGATTTGAATTCAAATGTGTAACCTCTTGTCTTTATCCTCTCACGCAGATAAGACACGTTCGACATTGTTTTAAAAAGAGGAGAAAGGTGAGACATGCATAAAAATTTTAGGAGAGAAACTTTGAGGCGTGAGGAAGGCTTCTGCGCAAGGTGAAGGTCCAAAACCGTTCGAGAGAAAAAGAAAGAAAAGAGAGAAAATTGGGCGCAGGGTTTTTGGTGTGTACCCTAGGGTTTCTACCTAGGGTTCGGGAAGTGAGATTGGTGTGCCACGAGTGTTGTGAGTCCACCAAATTTTAGAGAGAGATCCATCAGCCTCTCAAGCAACTGTGTAGATGATCTGGAACATCCGAGAAGTCAGCACACATCGATCGAAGGAGTTCGATCAACATCTGCCATCAAAAGGGTGAAATCACGAACTAGCATTCGTGAGGAGCTGATCAGACGGGAGCTTCGTGTGGATGATCCACAGAGGCCAGACATTTGTGTGGCTGTGACATGATGATCAGAGCCCCTGACAGTGATCAAATTACGGTGATCGACTACCCGCAAAAGGTGATGTGTTCTAAACACTGTACTGTAAAACGTTTACTGATTCAAATTTGAATTTCAAATTTAAATGCATGCTGTTGTATCATATTTAGATCCTAGTGTAGGGTTAATTAGTATTAATTAATGAGATTAATTAATAATTCCACTGTAAAATAGTAATTTTAAAAAAGTTTTAAAATTACCATTTTGCCCCTGCACTAAATTTTCGGAACAATTGGTATCAGAGCATGGTTCTAGAATATGATATACATATGCATGCGTAGATTAAGGTGTAATCTATAAGTTTAAATTTGAAATTCAAAATTCGAAATTCAAAAAGATTTGAAATTTCAAATTTCAAATTTCAAATTTGAAATTCAAAATTTGAAATTTGAAATTTGAAATTTGAAATTTGGTTGAAATCTCAAATTTGAAATTTGAAATTTGAAATTCGAAATTCAAAATTTGAAATTTGAAATTTGTTAGAAGTTTCAAATTTGAAATTCAAAATTTAAAATTTGAAATTTGGTTGAAATCTCAAATTTGAAATTTGAAATTTGAAATTCGAAATTTGAAATTCAAAATTCAAAATTTGAAATTTGAAATTTGGTTGAAATCTCAAATTTGAAATTTGAAATTCAAAATTTAAAATTTGAAATTCAAAATTCAAAATTTAAAATTCAAAGATTGAAAATTCAAAATTTGAAATTTGGTTGAAATCTCAAATTTGAAATTTAAAATTTGAAATTTGAAATTCAAAATTTAAATTTTAAAATTGGTATATTTAGATATACTTGATCCAAGTAGCAAGTAATCTAATTGGGTTGGTTGCCATGGCCATCCGGTCATAGGAGAAAAGTAGGGTTTAAAGGCCCTCTCTTCCCATTCGATGGGGTCTCCTATGGCGGTAGGGGTGCCGATGCAATTATATCCCATGCCTATGAAGCAGCGAAAGGATTTAATTAAGAAATTTATCATGAATGTGTTAGATTAGATCTAAAAGAAAATTTATGATTTATTTTGAGTTATTTTCTGTTATGAAATGAGCAATAGAATTGCTGTTTATGAAATATGCTGACCTGTTTGTGAAATGAGTTAACACATTTGGTGAACAGAAAATAAAATCTTTCAAATTTAAAAATTGTTTTCGAAATGCCAAACCCTGACCCATCAGCCCAAGTACTTAATTAAAAGAATTAAGTGTTGTCTAGTAGGTCTAGAATTGTGAATTAAGACCTAAGACAATTGCATAAACTTGTGGGTCAATGGGTTAGATGAATTAGGTCCATAATTGGGTTAGACCTAAGGTTAGTTTAAAAAATAGACTAAATGGAGTAATTGGTCAAATCTAATCAAAAGTTGAATTAGATTAGGTCAAGGATACTCTAGACTCAACTTCAATAGTTGTATTTGAATGGGTCCATGTCTTTAACTAGACCAAGATGGACTTAATTCATGGCTACGCGGTGGAGCCCTATTTACTAAGTTGATCAAAATTAAAACTAATGAATCAATTGGTGTCTAAGGTAAGTTCGGCAGTTTTGACCAGTGGTTCTTAAGCGGGAGCTACTCGCATTGATTTGATCATTGATGAGTTAATGGCAAATCCCCACCACTGATCTCACTTACCTGGCCAATCTGGTAAGTTAGATTTTGATTAGATCACTTGGTGATTAGAGCTCACCCATGTCATTAGGTAAATTAGTGTGACTGATTTAGGTGCTCCTAATGCCAGCTTTAATTAAATTCTTTTTTTAATCTGACTTGATGAAGTCAGTGGGAGGATTGAAATTGGCTGGATGATTTCTTCTCTACTATTCTTTAATAAAATCCTCAAAATTATTAGGTCCTTAAAATGATTAAGTTATAATGATAACTAAGTCATAGCCTCCCATTAAGTGAGTGATAATGAGTCCATTAGTTCAATGATCATTGGAGGCCCAAAGGCCTGGTGCTCATTGGCTAATGGAATTATTATTGATAATATGATAATTTGATTGAGTCTTTCTGATGGTGGTTAGGTTGGCCGGCCAAAGTCGGGCCTGATCATTTATTGGTCCGATTCACTAAATTAAGTCATGTTAATGGTTGGACCTAACCAGATCTTTTCAGTGGAGGCCAAAGCCTACTGATTAGGTTCTGGGGCAAAATCAATTACTAGAAGTTGTTTAGAGAAACAACTGGTTAAGAACCTACCCATAGATGCACATGGGTTGACCAACCAAAGTTGGGCTCGTGTGTAGTCTGTGTGGATTCTAGTACCCATTAAGGAATTAAAGTAATTCCTCGAATTGGAGGATGAAGCTACCAGTTCATAAAAATATTGGAAAAAACTTTAGACTAAAATCCAAGTCTTTAGTATTAATTTATGTACTAATAGAGGTCTCATTTTCCTTTAAGCAGCTATGGCCACTACCCTGTCGCTCCGATCATTATTAGATAATGACAAGCTCATGGGATCCAATTTCGATAGCTGGTATCGAAAATTGAAAATCATCCTTGAGCATGAGCGGATCCTTTATGTAGTAATGGATCCAGCACCTGAGGAGCCAGCTCCGAACGCTAGTAAGGCGATCCGAGACACTTACTTGAAGTGGCTCAATGACCGCACCACCGTTCGATGTATTATGCTGGCAGCAATGAATGACGAGTTCAGTCGAAGATTTGAGAATGCCCAGCCACAGAAGATGCTTCAAATGTTGAACGACTCCTTTGGCACGCCTGACGACGTTGAAAGGCACAAAACTAGTTGTGCCATTTTCAATGCTCGGATGAGGGATGGGGCCTCAGTCACTGATCATGTACTGTACATGATCGAGATGATTGAGTGCCTAAGCAAATTGGGCTTTCCTCTGCACGAGCAGCTCAGTAAGGATGCGATCCTTAATTCCTTGCCCAAGTCCTTCCTCCCATTCCTTACTCATTTTCGAATGACAAAGCCTGCAGTAAACTATCACGGATTGTTAGGGTTGCTGCAGAACTTTGAGAAGGATCACCAACTCCATAAGGAGTCGGTGAATGTAGTGGGAGGGTCTTCTTCTCATCGTCAACCCTTTGGGAAGGGGAAGAAGAACAAGAAGAAGAAAAATAAGAAGGTGCAATCTCATGCTGGGACAGTAGCACGGGGTCAGACCAAGAAGCGCAAGCACGACCAGAGCCAGGCGGAGTGCTTCTTTTGCAAGAAGCATGGGCATTGGAAGAGGAACTGTCCTCAATACATTGCCTCCCTGGACCCGAACAAGCCAAAGAAGAAGCAAGGTAATTATATGATAACTCCTTGCAACTTTTCGATTTGTGATACTACTGCCTGGGTATTGGATACCGGAAGCCCTTATCATATTTGTAATTCGATGCAGGGTCTGCAGGTCAGTAGGAGATTTGATGAAGGCGAGAGGTTCCTGAATGTTGGAGATGGAAGCAAAGTTCCAGTTCTAGCTTTAGGAATCATGAGTCTTGTAATCAATTCTCGTAATGTAATTCTGAGTGAATGTCACTATTGTCCAAGTTTTTTATTAAATATTATTTCTGTAGGCCTTTTGGCCATGTACGGTTATGATTTTTTAATAAAAAGAAATATTTGCAATATCATTTTGAATGGTGTTATAATATTTGTTGGACAATTAAATAATAGAATTTACTTACTATCACAGCCTGTTAATGTGGTTCAAAAATTCGGTAAACGCTCTAGAATAGATAATGTGTCAGAAGTCTACCTTTGGCACTGTAGGCTAGGTCATATCAATAAGAACAGGATAAACAGGTTGGCTCAAGAAGGAATTCTTGAAGTTAGTGATTGTGAATCACTTCCAACCTGTGAGTCCTGTCTTTTTGGGAAGATGACCAAGTCACCTTTTACTGGAAAAGGTGAGCGAGCCAGTGAACTCTTAGGTTTGGTACATTCTGATGTATGTGGACCCATGAGCTCAAGTGCAAGAGGTGGATTTTTCTACTTCATAACCTTCACAGACGACCTATCTAGGTATGGGTATGTCTATTTAATGAAGCATAAGTCGGAATCATTTGAAATGTTCAAACTATTCCGAAATGAGGTAGAAAAACAAACTGGGAAGTGTATTAAAACTCTTCGATCTGATCGAGGAGGTGAATACCTTTCCAATGAGTTTCTGACGTATCTAGGGGAGAATGAGATTCTCTCTCAGTGGACTCCTCTTGGAACACCACAGCATAATGGTGTGTCTGAAAGGAGGAATCGGACCCTGTTAGACATGGTTCGATCCATGATGGGATTTGCTGGTCTGCCGATCTCCCTCTGGGGATATGCGCTCGAATCGGCTTGTTACCTTCTAAATAGAGTTTCGAGTAAGTCTGTAGCCAAAACGCCATATGAGATATGGATAGGACGTAAGCCAGTACTCTCGCACCTTAGGGTTTAGGGGTGTCCGGCTTATGTTAAACGTTTAATTACAGACAAGCTTGGACCTAGGTCTGACAAGTGTAATTTTATAGGGTACCCAAAAGAGACCAAAGGATATTATTTCTACCTTGCTGATGAGCAAAAGGTGTTTGTCAGCCTTAAGGCAATCTTTTTAGAAAAAGGAGTTCCTTAGTGAAGGAACTGTTGCCTCTAAAGTCGAACTTGATGAAGTTTGACAGGTGGAAAAATCGACACATATTACTGAACATGAACCGGATTTGATTAGATCAGATCTGGAGCCCATTGATTATGCACCCTTAAGGCGGTCTGGTAGAGTACCACATCAACCGGACAGATACTATGGTTTCTTGGTCCGGGATGGTGATCCTGTCGAACTTGATGAAAATGATGAGGATCCGATCACCTACATGGATGCAATGCAGAGATCTGACTCTGAGAAATGGCTAGAGGCCATGAAATCCGAAATGGAGTCCATGAAGGTGAACGATGTGTGGACATTGGTTGACCCACCCGAAGGAGTAAAACCCATAGGGTGTAAGTGGGTCTTCAAAAGGAAGAGGGGCACAGACGGAAAGGTGGAGACCTATAAAGCCCGTCTGGTTGCCAAGGGATATCGTCAACGTTATGGTATAGACTATGACGAGACATTTTCTCCTGTGGCAATGCTCAAATCCATTCGGATTATGCTTGCGATAGCTGCCCATCTGGACTATGAAATCTGGCAGATGGATGTGAAGACAGCTTTCCTAAATGGAGAGCTGGACGAAAAGGTGTATATAATACAACCTGAAGGGTTCACATCCACAGATGAGTCTAAAGTGTGCAAGCTACAGAGGTCCATTTATGGACTTAAGCAGGCATCTCGGAGTTGGAACATACGTTTTGACAGGATGATCAAAACGTATGGCTTCATTAAGAATGGAGAAGAGCCCTGCATTTATAAGTGGGCTAATGGTCCAGTAGTAGTATTTCTTGTATTGTATGTGGATGACATTCTCTTAATCGGGAATGATGTCCCGGCATTACAGGGAATAAAGATTTGGCTATCGTCACAGTTCTCCATGAAGGATCTGGGAGAAGCTTCCTACATCCTAGGGATGAGGATCTATAGGGATAGATCCAAAAAGTTGCTTGGCTTATCTCAGTCCACGTACATTAATACTATGCTGAAAAGGTTCAGCATGAAAAATTTTAAGAAAGGCTATCTACCGATAGGCCATGGAATTTCTCTCTCGAAGAGGGATTGTCCGACAACACCTCAAGAGAGAGAGCATATGGGTAGGATTCCATATGCTTCGGCAGTGGGATCTATCATGTACGCCATGACATGTACACGACCAGATGTGGCATACTCACTAGGGGTAGTGAGAGATACCAATCTGATCCAGGAGAGAATCACTGGAAGGTTGTTAAAACCATCCTGAAGTATTTAAGAAATACTAAGGACCAGTGGCTTATATATGGTGAATCAGACTTGAGACTTATAGGGTTTACAGACTCTAGTTTTTAGTCTGATCACGATGATAGCAAGAGTGTGTCAGGATTTATTTTTATCCTTAATGGTGGGGATGTCTGCTGGAAGAGTTTCAAGCAGCACACTGTGGCTGATTCAGTATGCGAGGCAGAGTATATTGCTGCATCAGATGCTGCCAAAGAAGCGGTGTGGCTGACGAAATTCATCACCGAGCTCGGAGTAGCACCCTCCCTTGTTGGTCCAGTTCTGCTCTACTGCGACAGCTCTGGAGCCATTGCTCAGGCGAAGGAACCAAAGGCACACCAGCGGACGAAGCATATTCTGCGTCGCTACCATCTCATCCGGGAGATCGTGGATCGAGGTGACGTCGACCTTCAGAAGATCGACGGGAAGGAGAACCTGGCCGACCCATTCACTAAAGCCATTACGTAGAAGGAGTTCAACGACTACAAGTCGAAGATGGGTATTAGATACTGCACCGATAGGCTTTAGGCCAAGTGGGAGATTGTTGAGAATAGTGTCCCAAAGCCAATCGTCAGCCTGTTGACGGTTGTGCTCCTTTTTGTATTAGTACATGAATTATAAATAAATAAAAGTTATTTTGATATTTTTTCATCACAAATGTTTCATCTTCTAATGAACTCCTGTGTTGTGGTGAAGTCCTTAGGACTATTTAGACTCGACAAAGGAGAATTTGTCGCTTAGTCCTTAAACATGTTCGCGACCAAATGATACGTTGTTACCAAGGACGACAACGTTTATCGAGCATAGGTCGTTGTGTGCCATATGGGTTGGTTGTCCTCATAACCAAAGAGTGTGGAGACACTGGTATGGCATACAGGTGAGATGTAATGGTACATCTGCACTGAATGTGACCAACTCCGGAGATATTTTTGCTGTCAAGATTTGCTCTGATGGGATATGGGTATAAATATCCCTCCTATCTGAGACCGCCACGGTGACTTGCAAGCAACTCACTGCACTTAGGCACTGGACTACCTGAATTTCTAATTCAGTGATGGAAGGTTGCTGGGTGTAGTCAAGTACTTGACTTGTCGGTGCGTGTGTCAAGATGGGATTGACCACTCCAGTTTAGGAGCTGTGTACAGTCGTGTTTCAATTTAGCAAAACCTTGGCCAGGGTAGTCCTAGTGAGGAGTCACAGGACTAATTGAGTTGAGCATGATTCGGATGATATCATCAGGGTTGACAGTTTAACCCTGAGTCATCCTAAACACAGGGGTCAAAAGGGATGAATTATACGGTAACCATATTCACGTAGGTTCTGAATGTTGTGATTACAATTATTCGACCTATCCGATCATCGGGTACCATTGCTAGATGGTCACTTCGATTAGTACAGAAATTGATTCCTGTGCTACCGGCTTAGGTTCGAACCTGCGGGGTCACACACATTAGAGGTTCCTTTCTGATCTGATGGCTGATTATGAGTCTTATCTATCTGGGACTCTATGATTGAGAATTAGGATTCTCTAATCATGAGTTCCACACATTTTGGGTATCGGGGTCAAAATTTTGAATTTCAAATTTTGAATTTGAAATTTGAACTCTTTGATCAGGGTTTCATATCGATGGTCTCTGATGCCTGATTGCCCATCGGATTTGGACTCAATATTTATGAGAGATTTAATTAGTGATTTAATCACTAATTAACTCAATTTGATTGAGTAATTATTTTTGGATCAAGTCCAATTGAATTGGATTCAGTTTGGATTGACCCGATTAGGTTAAATGTTGACCTAATCGCTAAGGTGGTTTAGTCCCTGATTTGATCAGGGGTTAGGTTTAGTTAATCCCTGATTTGATTTGGATTTTATTGAGCTTAATTAAGCCTAATTATGTTGGGTTTAATCTGGTCTAATTGTGCTTAACCTATTTTAAACTAGGTTGGCTCAATTTGAATCAAACCACCTTGTTTTAAATTCCCTGTGACACCCAACTTCCTTGCACCCATTTGAATTCACGAGAAGAAAGTTCTCGTGAAATTTTTCTCACACAAAACCCTTCCCCACGCCCTCATTTGTGTGCCATATAGATGGATAAAATAATTAGTTAGCCATTCAAATTCAAAGCATGTTTGAATTTGAATGGATAACTTATCACTTGCCCTTTCATCCTTATCCATTTTGTGTGCCACATTACTTACACGAGAAAAGGTTTCTCATGAAACATTTTCCATGCACAAAGAGCCACGCCCCTTCTCTTCTCATGCTCAAAAGGATAGGGATAAGTTGGTTTTCGTTTGAATTCAAATTTGATTTGAATTCAAATGTGTAACCTCTTGTCTTTATCCTCTCACGCGGATAAGACACGTTCGATGTTGTTTTAAAAAGAGGAGAAAGGTGGGACATGCGTAAAAATTTTAGGAGAGAAACTTTGAGGCATGAGGAAGGCTTCTATGCAAGGTGAAGGTCCAAAACCTTCTGAGAGAAAAAGAAAGAAAAGAGAGAAAATTGGGCGCAGGGTTTTTGGTGTGTACCCTAGGGTTTCTACCTAGGGTTCGGGAAGTGAGATTGGTGTGCCACGAGTGTCGTGAGTCCACCAAATTTTAGAGAGAGATCTATCAGCCTCTCAAGCAATTGTGCAGATGATCCAGAGTATCTGAGAAGTTGGCACGCATCGATCGAAAGAGTTCGATCAATATCTATCATCAAAAGGGTGAAATCACGAACTAGCATTCGTGAGGAGCTGATCAGATGGGAGCTTCGTGTGGATGATCCACAGAGGCCAGATATTTGTGTGGCTGCGACGTGATGATCAGAGGCCCCCGACAGTGATCAGATTGCGGTGATCGACTACCCGCAAAAAGTGATGTGTTCTGAACACAGTACTGTAAAACGTTTACTGATTCAAATTTGAATTTCAAATTTAAATGCATGCTGTTGTATCATATTTAGATCCTAGTGTAGGGTTAATTAGTATTAATTAATGAGATTAATTAATAATTCCACTGTAAAATAGTAATTTTGAAAAGGTTTTAAAATTACCATTTTGCCCCTGCACTAAATTTTCACAACATGTACTAGGCCCAAGAGCTCAGTAGCTCTCTCACCTTTTCTAGTAAAAGGTGACTTGGTCATTTTACCAAGAAGACAGGACTCACAGGTTGGAAGTGATTCACAATCACTAACTTCGAGGATTCCCTCTTGAGTCAACCTGTTTATTCTGTTCTTGTTTATATCCCTACAGTGCCATAAGTAGATATCTGACACACTATCTAATCTAGGGTGCTTGCCAGTAGAATAGACTCTTATCAGGCTTGATCTTTTTGGTCTGGCTCTGCACAGATGTCCCAGCCTGAACTTGCACCTTCTTGACTTTCTTCTTCTTGTTCTTCTTCCCTTGCTTAAAAGGTCGAGAACCAGAAGACGAACCTCCCACTAAGTTCACCGACTCCTTATGGAGTTGGTGATCTTTCTCAAAGTTCTGAAGAAACCCTAGTAACCCATGGTAGTTTACTTCAGGCTTTGTCATTCTATAATGAGTGAGGAATGGGAGATAAGACTTGGGCAGCGAGTTCAGTATTGCATCTTTCTCAAGTTGCTCATGCAAGGGAAAGCCGAGCTTGCTCAATCGTTCCATCAGCTCGATCATGTACAATACATGATCAGTGATAGAGGCACCATCCCGCATTTTGGCATTGAAGATGGCACAACTAGTCTTGTGCCTCTCTACGTCATCGGGTGTGCCAAAGGCATCCTCCAACACTTGAAGCATGTCCTTTGGCTGAGCCATCTCGAATCTACGACTGAACTCATCACTCATGGCAGCCAGCATGATACAGCGCACCATGGTCCGGTCACTGAGCCACTTCTGGTAAGTGTCTCTGACTGTTCCAAGTGCATTGGCAGCTGGCTCCTCAGGTGCAGGATCCATTATCACATATAGGATCCATTCATGCTCTAGGACTATCTTCAACTTTTGATACCAGCTACTGAAGTTGGGTCCCACCAACTTATCATTGTCCAACAATGATCGGAGCGATAGAGAAGTGGCCATATTTGCATAAAGGAGAATCATAACCTAATTAGTAATTGATTCATTAAACCTAAAGATTTGGACTTTAATCAAAAGGTTTCTCCCACTATTTTATTCGAATTGGTAGCCTCTACCTCCAATTCGAGGAATTACCCTAATTCCTTAGTGGGTACTAGAATCCACTTAAACTGCACACAAGCCCAACTTTCGTTGGCCAACCCATGTACATCTAAGGGTAGGTTCATAACCAATTGTTTCTCTAAATAATTTCTAGTAATTTTAATTTTGCCCCAGAAACCTAATCAGTAGGCTTTGGCCTCCACTGTAAGGATCCAGTTAGGTCCAACCATTAACATGATCATACTTGGTGTATCTAACCAACGAATGATTAAGCTCAACTTTGGTTGGCTCACCTAACCACCATTAGAGAGACACTTTCAAGTCATCATATGATGAGTGTTAATTTCATTAGTCAACAAGCACCAGGCCTTTGGGTCTGCAATGATTATTGAGTTAATGGACTCATTATCAAACACCTTAATGGGAGGCTATGACTCAGTTATCTCCATAACTTTATCATTTTAAGGACCTAATAATTTTAGAGGATTTAAATAATATAGAGGATGAGGTCAGATGAACTAGCTTATCATGATCCTCCCACTGGCTTCACCAAGTCAGCTTAAGGGAGACCATTAAAAGGGCTGGTCTAGGAGCACCTAAATCAGTCACACTGATTTACCTAGCTGATATGGGTCAGCTCGAATAGTCAAGTGATCCGATCAAAATATAATTTCACCAAGAGGTCAGATAAGTTCGATCAGTGGGAGGGTCTGCCAAAGCTTGCCTTAGACATCATCAGAAATGGCTAGGTAAGCAGGCTCCCAATTAAAAACCACCGGTCTGGTTTACCTTAGACACCAACTGATTTAATTAGTTTCGATTAGATCAACCTAACAGTTCGTGCTAGACCGCTTAGCCAAGAATCCAGTCCATTTGGTTCTCGTTAAAGATATGGACTTGACCAACTACAACTATTGTAATTGATCTAGAGAATCCTTGACCTAATCTAAGACAATAATTGATTAGATTTAGTCAATTCTCTAATTAAGTCCATCTTTAATCTAACCATAGGTCTAACCCAATTAATGGACCTAATTCTCACTAACCCATTAACCCAATGTGTTATAATTTGTGTCTTAGGTTCTTCAATTCACAATCCTAGAACCTAATCAAACAACTTCTTAATTCTTAATTAAGTTTTGGGCTGAGGGTTGGATTCGGCTTTTCAAAAAATAATTTTCATATTTGTAAAATAATTTTACAATATGATTCTACCAACTATATTGCATGTTTGATTCATAATCAAGATACAAGTGAAATAAACATGAAACTACTTTAGATCTAATCTAAACAAGTTCATGTAATTGAAACAATTTCAACTTTAAACAATTTCTTTGCACAAAAATTATTAACAAAGAGATTTTATTTTAGATTTAAATATCTTTTAAATCTAATAAATCATAAATTTAATCTAGATCATATCTAACAAATTTATGATTAAAGATAGATCTACACAAACTAGGACAACCTTTGCACTGTAAGGGGTAAACTTTACAGCAGGACAACCTTACAGTTTGTGATTGACCTAAAATTTTAATTTTAGATTTAATAATTAGATTATAAATTAGATCTAATCTAAAAAATAATCTAAGCATGTATAAATAATCATGTAATAAAGAACCTAGGCTCTGATACCAATTGTAGGAACTAGATCTAGGGTTTCAGGGTTAGATCTTGAAACTTTTTCAAGATCATACAGCGGAAGACTAAAATAAATCAAAATTTATTTTCTAAAATTAGAGAATCCTTAGATCTAAGATCCTATTACATGATTATTACATAGCATTAAATCAGAAATTAAAATATATAAATATAGCATGAACTACATGTTGATCATATCAACATGTTTCTATACCACATCTAATGTATGTATTAAACAATAGATCAGATCTATTACCTTGCAAGTTAGATGCTCTAACCTCATTGATCCGGGCTTAAGGATGATGTTGCAAGCCGCACATGTGTCCGACCTCTAGGAGTCATCCACACGAGCCCACGAATCTCGATCAGAAGTCCTGCTTCAGGAAATCAGCACAGTATGCTAGTACTGCACTGATCCTTCTTTGATGGTTGATCAGGTGCCTCCTTCTTCTTGATTTGGACTCTTCCAAAGATGGAAAGTAAAAGGAGGAGTTTCAAATATGAGACACTCTCAGGAAACTCAAGATGGAGGGAGGAAAGATATGAAAACAAAAAACCTAGAAGAAGACCCTCTTCTTCTTCATATTTTTTTCTCTAGACACTCTAACTTGCATCTTTTATATCTCCACGAACCAAAGGTCTTTCTCTCTGATTTTTAGATGGCGCAAAGGTCTCTCAAATCTCTATCGTTTCCTAAAATTTCACAAAGAAACTTATTTTATACAGAGAGATATGATAGAGTCCTTGTCTAGGTCAAATACCTAGTCAAGGCTTATCCAAACATGGCAAGTTAAGGGGCGCCCAACTCTTGAGCACCTCCTCCATATTTTCATGCATGGATCACCAGCAAAGGTTAAATAATATGTACTCTAAAATTCATAAAAATTTTAAAAAAAATTTGGATAAATTCGGTGCAAAATTGAAAGAGTTTTGGATTTCTAAAACTCTATCTCATAGAATTCGAAATCTAAACTTATTCCTTTTTGATTTGATCCAAACCACCTTCCATGTAAGAAAGAAGAGAGGAAACCTTTTTTGAATGTGGGAGAGACCTGGGAGAAGGCTTTTGTCATACAAAATAAGTGGATATTGGCGTTGAATAAGAGAGAGGGCGTGGGGAAGGCTTATGTGGCGCAAGGTGGAATCCTAGTCTTACTAGGATTCTATCTTATGACTTGTTTTAATTTAGTTTTCCAATCCAAATCAAACAAAAATTAGATCAACCTAATTAAAATAGGTTTTAACCCAATTAAGAACCTAATTTAATCAGATTAAATTAGATTTAAATCTCATTTAATTTTCTAATCAAATTAGAAATTAGATTGACCCAAGTCCTAGTTGAACTAGGACTAGTTTTTTCTTGCACTTGGCTTATCCAATAAATCAATTGGACTTGATCCAATCAAGCCCAAACTAAATTTAATTAAATCATATTTAATTAGACTTAATCTCAGCCCATTGGCTTAATCAAATTAAGCCAATTAGCAATCAAATTGCTAATCGATCCTCCTGCAACACTTGCACTAGGTTAAATGTCAATCGTATTGATCATTTAACCCTAGAATGATTCTTAATCGTTGATCAACCATCCGATCGGATTATGAACTCTAATGTGTGTGACCTCATAGGTCCAAACCTAAGTCGATAGCATAGAAATAAATTTCTATACCAATCGAAGTGACCATCTAGCAATGGTACCCGACGATCGGATAGGTCGAATGTGTAGAACAACATCCTTAGAACCCATGCGGATATAGTTTTTATATAATTCATCCCCTTGACCAAAATGATCATAGGACACCCCAGAGTTTAACTGTCAACTCTGATCAGGTTGTCCACATTGTATTTCAAAATATCAAATCCATCTGATGGATTACCCTGGCCAAAGTTTTGCTAAATTGAAATACAGCGACTCATTCTTCTCCAACTCTTGGAGTGGTCAATCCCATCTCGATCACACTCTGCTTTGCAAGTACTTGACTGTGCCCAAAAATCTTCCATCTCTGAATTAAAAATTCAGTTAGTTCAGTACCAAAGCACAGTGAGTTGTTTGCAAGTCACTGAGGCGATCTCAAGTCTAAGGGACACTTATACCTATATCCCATCAGAGACATTCTCGACAGCAGAATGCTCTGGAGTTGGTCACGTTCAATGATGATGTACCCTTATATCTCACCTGTATGCCATACCAGTGTCTCCACACTCCTTGGTTAAGAGGACAACCAACCATATGGCCTACAGCGACCTATGCTCGATAGAAGCTGTCGTCCTTATTAATAGCTAATCATTTGGTCATGAACAGTTTTAAGGACTAATCGATAAATCCTCTCTTTATCGAACTTAAATAGTCCTAAGGACTTCATCATAACAACGGAGTTCATTAGAAGATGAAAGCTTATGATGAAGATGCCAAATATATTTTATTTATTAACAAATCAATTACAATACTTGGTTGCTCAACCATCAACAGCTTGATGATTGGCTTTTTGGGACACATTTCCCAACATGGCTATGGTTCATGGTATAAAAAATAGAGAGGAGAGTCCTCTCTCTTGGTGTGTGTGCAAAAACCAAGTTTTTAGGGTTTTGGTCCTTAGGGTTTGGGAAGGGAGAAAAAATTAGAAAAAAATTATTTTTCTCTCTTTCTTTCTTTAACCTCTTCATCTCTTTTAGAAGTCTATCTTTAATCTTTGAAAAGATTTTAGAGATTTAAAAAAAAGATCTAGATCAGTCAAGAAGAAGATCTTCACGTGAACCAGCACTCTCGAAAAGATCGATCAGATCGGAGCTTCAAGTGAATTTTTCGTAGAGCCTGGACACATGTGTGGATATGAGCAACCAGTAAGGATCTCCTTCACCATATCCCTCAATAGCGGTGATCATCGACCTGCACAAAAATATTAAGTTTTGAACTCAAATTAGAAGTAGATGTGATCTACTGCTCACATGCATGCATGCTGATTTTATCTTCAATATTTTTTAGATTTTATATACAACATATCATGTCATAGATTCTAGAATAGATTAATTTAATAATTAGATCATATGTATGTTAGATTAATTTGATTAGTTTAATTATCTTTCACTGTAATTTATTTAAAAAAATTTTGAAATACATGCATGAAATCACCAACATTCACCAACAGTGGTATCAGAGCCTAGGTTCGCTATGACATGTTATATGTGTATATTAAATCTAAATTTTAATTATTTTTAGATATGATATATGATATTTTGATCTAAATTTAATTAATGATTGATTGCACAAACTGATACAAGGTTATCCTGCTGTAAAGTTTATCCCTTACAGTGAAAAGATTGTCCTAATTTTTGCTGATCTTTGATAAAATCTGATTTTATGTCATGCATGTGATATTAATGATCTGATTTATATGTGATCTAAAATTATAATCAGATATGATGTAATTTAAATTAGATCTAAATTTATGCATATATGATATGTGATTGATTAGATGATCCGATTAGCAAGTATTTGGATTGGATAGATCAACAGGCCATCCGATCATAGGAGCAAGAAGGATTTAAAGGCCCTCTTTTCCCATTCAATAGGGTGATCTTATGGCGTATAGAAACACCACTAAGAATGCGAAAGGAAGAACTTACTTTTCTACAAAAACTTAGATTTTGAAATCCTAGGTTTGTTGTATGTGATACAAAGTTGTATGAAATGTAAGACATCTAATCTATGTGATTAAAATTATTTTATTCATAAGAAAATAAAATCTTGAATTATAAAAGTTTTAGATATGATCTAAAAGGTATTTATGATTGATTTTATTTTAGCAGTGTGAAAGTATTTTCAGATATGAAACTCTTTGAATCGTGCTCGGATAATTACTGAGCTGATCCAATTTTGAACTGAGTTGATCCAGTCCCATTGCATAGTCGGCTCAATGGTGATTGAGTCAATCTAGTTTTAGAATTAAAAATCTTTGCATGACATTTATTATAAATTATTTATAAAATAAAAAGATTGAAATTATTTCAAACCTAAACCTACACCCATGTTGATACTAAACTTAATTAAGAATTAATTGAAGAATCGATTAGATCTAGAATTATGAACTAAAGATCTAATATTATTTGCATAAAATATGGAGGCATAGGTTAGCTCAAATCAGGTCCTCTTAATTGGGTTAGACCTAAGGTTAGAATCAAAGAGTTAATGGACTATATAGATAAATTGATTAAATTTATCTAAATATTGAATTAGATTAAATCATAGTTTCTTTAGAACCAATACAATAGTTGTAGATGGTCATGTCCATGTCTTTGATTAGATCAAATGGACTTTGATTATGGCTCAATGGTTGAACCCGAATCATCAAGCTGGTCAAATCAAAATAATTAACCAATTGGTGTCTAAGGTAAGTTCAGCATTTCGACCAGTGGTTTTTAATTGAGAGCGGCTTATCTGGCCCCCATTTATCTCACTTACCTGGCCAATTAGATGGATTATGCCTTGATTAGATTGCTAAGTGATTTGAGCTGACCCATGCCATTAAGGTTGATTAGTGTCACTAATCTAGGTGCCACTTCAACCAGCATGACCCTAATCCAATTTAATGACTTAGTGAAGTTAGTGGGAGAATTATGGTTTACTGATTGATCTCTTCTCATCTCTTTTCTAAATTGATTCTTAAATCTTCTAAATTATTAGGTCCATAAAATGAGCTAGTTATAGAGATAACTAGGTCATAGCCTCCCATTAAGATGAATGATAATGGATTCATTATTTTTGATTGACATTACAGGTGCCATCCATCTGGTGTTCTCTCTAAATGATGGAATTATCATTCATCATATGATGACTCTATTATACTATCTGATAATGGTTGGGTTGATCGAGCCATCCTCGAGTTTGATCATTTATTAGTTAGAAATACTGAGTAGGTTCATGTTAATAGTTTGACCTAATTGAAACTTTCAGTGGAGGCCGATCGCCTATGAAAATAAAATATGAGATGAAATTAATTACAAAATATTAATTGAAAAAATAATTAGTTGAGAACCTACCCATAAGTACACGTAGGTTGATCGAGCCATTCTCGAACCTGTATGCAGTCTGTGTGGATTCTAGTATCTGTTAAAGAATTAAGATAATTCTTCGAATTGGAGGTAGAGGCTATCAATTCGTATAAAATAATGAAAGAATCTTTAGATTAAAGTCTAAGTCTTTAGACTTAATCAATTCATAAATATAGCGATCATGTGTTTTTCTTTTAGTTATGGCTAGATATCTGTTGCTCCATTCACTGTTTGATAGTGACTAATTTATAGGATCCAATTTCGATAATTGGTATCGAAAGTTGTAAATAGTTCTAGAGCATGAATGGATCCTACATATGATTATGGATCCAGCACCTAAAGTTCTCACATCCAAACATATGATGCAATCAAAGGCACCTATTAGAAGTGGCTAAATGATCGTATCATCATGTGAAGAGAGCAGTGAAGAATACAAATTTAGTTATAAATTTAATGATGCTCAGTGGGAGGAAATCCTTCAAATGTTAAAGGAGTTGTTTTGCACCTCTGAAAATGTATCTTCAATGGGACAACAATCTTTGAGAAAGAAGGTGCAAAAGAATTGTGCTTGGACTAATGAGCCCGAACTGACAAAAGAGTCTAAGGTTAATCTAGTCTGACAGAGTTTCTTGATCCGAACAGGCAAAGAAAGAGAAATCAACAAAGGATTGCTGAACAAGGTACTTATATGATAAGACCTTGTGATTTCTCTATCTGTGACACTACTACCAAGATATTGGATATCAAAAGTCCATACAAATTATTGTAATGATTTCAGATTAGTAAAAAATTTAAAAATAGCAAAAGATTCCTGAACATTGGAGTGGAAGTTATGTTCCAATCCTGATTTTAGAAATCGTCAAGCCTATTTTCAATTCTAATAATATCATTTTAGTGATTATCACTATTATTTAATAATTTTATGATATCATTATGAATGATTTCAAAATCATGTGGATAACTAAAAAAAATGATATTTACGAATAGTCACAGCTTATTAGTGTATTGTACACAACAATCAAATAAACTTCTTAGAGTACATAATGTCATAAAAGCTTACCTTTGGTAATTTAGGTTTGATCATATAAATAAGAATAAGATCAACAGGAGATAATTTTAAAGTCAATGATTGTGAATCATTGTCAACCTGTCAATCCTATCATATAAATAAGTAAGATGACCAAGTCATTTTTTGCTGAAAAAGGTGAATGAGCCATTGATGTTCTGAATCTAATAAATACTGATATATTAGATCTATGAACATATTTATCATAAATTTAGATTATTTAAAATATTTAAATAATTTCATAATAAGGTAGAGAAACAAACTTGAAAGAATATTGAAACTCTTCAATCAGATCAAAGAGGAGAATGCCCTTCTAGTGAGTTTTTGACATATCTAAAAGAGAATAGCATTCTCTCTTATTGGAATCAACTTTGTTTGATATAGTTCAATCTATGATGGGGTTTAAAAGTTTGCCAGTCTCCTTTTAGGGTTATACTCCTAAGATTATTGATCATGTTCTGAACTGGATTCTGAATTAATCAGTCGTAAAGACTCTATATGAGATATGGACTAGGCGTAAGTCGATACTTTCTTACCTTAGAGTTTGGGAGTGCTCAGTTTATGTCGAGCATTTGTAGACCGATTAGCTTGGATCCTAATCCTATATGTATTATTTTGTAGGATATTTCAAAGAATCTAGGGGATATAACTTATACCATGCTAAAGAGGAAGAGTTGTTTGATATTTTTTTAGAAAAGGAGTACCTTGATGAAGGTACTGATACCTTTAATATGGAACTTATAAAGTTCGATAGGTAGAGGAACTGACATAATCTGATGAACCCATAGAACCAGATTTGATTAGATCAAATCTGAAATCTACTGTAGAGGCACCATTAAGGAGATATGGTAGAGTACTATATCCGTTGGATAGATACTTCGGCATCTAGGTCCAAGATGTGATTCTATTGAGCTCAATTGGAACAACAAGGATCTGATCGTCTACATGAATGCCATGCAGATGTCTGACTTTGATTAGTGGCTTACAGTCATAAAATTTGAAATTGAGTCTATGAAGGTCAATGATGTATGGACACTCATTGATCCACTCGAAAGGGTAAAACCCATAGGGTGTAAGTGAATCTTCAATAGGATCAGAGAGCACAGACAAGAAGGTGGAGATCTACAAAGCTCATCTGATTGCCTAAGGATATTATCAATATTATGTTATTGACCATAACGTGATATTTTCTCCTGTGGTAATGCTAAATATTTTGGAGTTAAAATATGTATTTTGATAAGCGATCACAATATATGGCTTCATTGAGAATGAAGAAAAACCTTGCAAGTACAAATAGATTAATAGTTCTATGAGTATATTTTTTATTTTGTATGTAAATAAAATTTTTTTAATCAAGAATGATATTTCTTATATTATAGGGAATAAAGGTTTCACTGTTATTATTATTCTCCATAAAGGATTTTGAAAAAAGCATCCCTCATCTTAGGAATGAAGATTTATAGAGATAGATCTAAGAGGCTGCTTGAGTTTTTCCAGTCCAATGTATATAGAGTGTTTATGAGTAGAATTTGTTTTATCATATATACCATGTATGAGATCGGATATGGTATACTCACTAAGATAATGAGTGGATAATTGCAAGATCCAAATGAAAATCACAGGAAGGTCATCCTTAGGTATTTGAGAAATACTAAGGATCGGTGACTCGGTTATGGAAAATTTGACTTAAATCTTATGAAATTTAATTTTAATTTTTAGTTGGATATAATAATAGTAAGAATATATCGAAATACATCTTTACTCTAAATAATAGAGCAATCTGTTGAAAAGATTTCAAGCAGAGCAATATAGTCAAATTCAAATTACAAGACAGAATGTATTGCAGCATTCGATGCTTGCAAGGAAGCTATGTAATTGTATAGGTTCACTAGTAAACTTAGAGTGGCACCCTTCGATGATGGTCTTGCTATATTGTACAACACCAAAGCATAGCTCATACCTTAGAACCAAAGTTCTATTAGCTTACTAGGCATTTTGCATCGCTACCACCTTATTCAGAAAATCTGGTAAGATGACATCAACCTTTAGAAGATCGATGAAAAGGAGTGTTAGATGTATGTCCTAGAAGCCAATATAGCTGACATATTGTAATAATTCTAGGACATAATTTTATACTTAAAATATTGATATGATCAATAAAAGCATAATTTTTTTTTCATTCAAGTGTGATGTATCCTTGAATCATATATGAAATTAATTTCGATATATATTCTCAAGGTGTTGAGAATTAAAGATTTATATTTAATTTTTAAATACTCCCGATCATAGGATCATCATGAGGATGGTGATTGATCCAGTTAGACTAGTGCACAAATCACTTCCTTCGGGATAGATGAGTCTCTGGTTTACCGTGTAGAGACACAAAGCGATGAGTGTGGGTAGTTGTTAGAGAATAACTAGTATTGAGCCTGACCATACGAGAGATCACTTGAATTTCTATTCAATCATTAGTGATTGTCTTAATACTGTAGTCGTGTGACTGATTCTTTGACTTGAGATGGTACTGCTACTCACAGTGAGACTACTGGAGTTTGACTGACATATAAGTATGGGTCTCAATGAACCCTTATAGTAGATGTTGATGACAGTTGATCCACTGTAGGAGTGGGGTGCGCATCAAGATAGGATCTATCGACTTTGATAGAAAGAAGTAGTCCTATGAGATTTGAAAGGCTAAGTCCAAAAATCTGTGGCCACAGCCGTGTGATTGATGAAAAAGAGTTTTCATAGAAGTCACAACTGGACTTGAGCTAATTGAATTTATCATATGACTGATGTTGAGATTTGATGATTTATCCATGACCTACCATCTAGTCAAAATTTATGATAGAGGGACTGAATCACATGTTAACTACACCAAGAGGTTCATTTCAGTTCTACTGGATTGCCACTACATACTACTAGATATCACTGATGGATTGTGAGAGCTTACTAGGATTATTCTGGATTGATAATCCTTGTTGAGTTAGAGTGGAATTGTTCTGACCTATTAAAAAGAGTTTCAATGATACAATGATAAGAGATCATTGTATATCTTACTACCAGATAGATTGAACTTATGGGATCACACAATAAAAAAATTAGGTCTGAAATTAGTAATTGAGCTTATGAAGTGTCAATTGGGTTTAAAGAAACCTATTAGGTTCATGATAACCTTACTAGCACATGGTTGGACCCAATTCCTCTTTTCGTTGGAATTACTTATTTGATAAGATATTTCTAACATAATTACCTACCAATAACCTATATGAATAAGATTTATGGAACTCCAATTGTTGGATGTTTAAGATTATGGATCATATAAATTAAGGATGCAAGTTCTTAATTAATTTTCTTGATAGTTATTCTTGGGGGCCACCTTAATTTGATCAAGTTGGGTGTGTCCTTTGATTAGAGAGCTTTTAGTTCTCTTATGGGGCATCTCTTGGGTGTGTTTTGGGGTGTTTAATTATGGGTGCAAGGGCTTCAATTCTTGGCACCTAAAAGGATTCCTAATCTAAGTTGAATAACTTAAGTTATAAGGATTCCTAATCCAAGTAGGATTTGTATTATGAGATTGAATAGGATTCAATCCTTGTGCCTATTTAAAGGGACCTCTCCTAAGATTCCTAGAGCATCCAAACCAGTAATACCACACATCAAAGGACAAGTCCCACACCCTCTCTTCCTCTCCTTTTTTCTTCCCTTGGGCGTCCCACACCCCCTTTCTCTTAGGACGCACGTCCCAAGGAGTCCTACACCCAAAGGCTGTTGGGTGCCTTTTCTTTGCTGGTTTTTAGCATCTGATAGCAATAGATAGTAGAGAAAAAACTTTAGAGAAGTGGAGAAGAAGAAGATCAAGAAAAGAGATCAAGTGTTGGTCGTGATCCAGGCTTTGTTTAGATTCAACTGGCTGAATTTTGGAGAATAAAAATTCAAATTAAAGAGGGCTGTTGCAGGCTGATCTCAAGTGGATACTCATAGAGGTCAGATACTTGTGTAGCTAAGAGAGAACTTCTTCTCTTCTAGATCTAGATTTGAAGAAAAGATTATGATACAGGTATGTGATTTGATCACAATCTAAATTTTAGCGTATATCAATTTCAGCATATCAGATAGATCCATGTGATTTTATATTTTCATACATAAATAATTTAGATTAAAAGTATTTTAATCTTATTCTCTCCTGTGATGTTTAAAAAATAAAATTTTTGAAATACATATATATGCACCAAACCCTGAATTCCAACAAGGAGAACTTGACCAACCAATTTACTAAAGCCTCAGTATCTAGGAGTTCTGAGATGATAAATCAAAGATGGGTATATAATACTACACTAATTAGCTTTAGTCCAAGTAGAAGTTATTGAAAAATATATCCTAAATCCAATCATTTGATGATTGTGCTAATTATAAATGTATATGAATTGATAAATAATAAAAGTTATTTGGCCTTTTTCATCACAAGATTACATCTTCTAACGAACTCCTATGTTGTGATAAAGTCCTTAAGATTACTTTGATCGATAAAGGAGGATTTATCGTGTAGTGCTTAAAATGGTTCATGACCAAATGATACGCCATTACTAGGATGATAGCGATATCAAGTGTAGGTCATTGTGTGTCATATGTGTTGGTTGTCCTCGTAACCAAATAGTGTGAAGACACTAGTATGGCATGTAGGTGAGATGTAGGAGTACATCATTACTAAATGTGACCAACTGTAAAGCACTCTGCTGTCAAGGATAGCTCACGAAGGGTATGGGTATAAGTATCCCTCCAACCTGAGATCACCATGATGACTTGCAAGCAACTCACTGTACTTTGGTGTCAGACTAATTGAGTTTCTAATTCAGTGATGGAAGATTTTTAGGTGCAGTCAAGTACTTATCAAGTCTGTGTGTGAGTCAATATGGATTGACCCCTCCGAATTAGTAGGAGTTAATGTATCAATGTATTTCAATTTAGCAAAACCTGTGCCCGAATAATCCATGTGATGGATTTGAAATAGATTTAAAAATAATATGGATGACTTATCTAGAATTGATAGTTAAATCTTAGGTCATCCTCGAGTATTAGGATCAAAGGGATAAATTATATGGTAACCATACGTCAGTAGGTTCTTGAATGTTGCTTCGCCTTCATTCGATCCATCCGGACATCAGGTCACCATTGCTAGATGGTTACATCGATTGGTTCAAAATGTTATTTCTATGCTACCGACATAGGTTCAAACCTATGGAGTTATACTCAAAAAAAATTTCTGACTGATCATGTGGCTGATCAACGATTGAGAATCGTTCAAGGGCTTAATCATCAATTCGATTGATGATTAAACTTATGCAAAAATTATAATAAATTAATTCATCATATGTTAATAAATTAATAAAAGATTAAATAATAATTAAATTATTGAATAGTTTAATTTTATTGAGCAAAGAGGATTAAATAAAATCTAATTGAATTGGATTCAATTAGGTGGGACCCGATTAGGTTATGAGATGACCTAATCGCTAAAGAAGAATTATCCCTGATTTGATCAAAATTTTAGTTCAATCAATTTTTAATTTGATTAAAATTTGATTAAAAATTTATGAATCTAATTATATTAAATTTTATATATTTTATTTGAGCTAAACCAGATTTGATTTGGTTTGGATTCAAATAAGAAAATTAAGAGTCCTTATTGGAATAGGACTCTTCTCCCTTATGCCAACCCACTTTGCACGCCATCTATCTCCACACATAAATAGTTTCTGCATGAGATTTTTTTATGCCAAAGAGTTTTGCTCTCTCTCTATCTTATATCCAAATCTAATTTAGTTTTAATAAAAAAAAATTTAAAATTAGATTTTAAAATATTTCTTATTAAGAGAATCTGTTCTTATCCAAATCAACCTCTTCATGCTAACTTATTTTTTTCTCCTTATATGTATGATATTTTAAGGATATTTTTTGTGAAAAATTAGTTATTGATCTATTATAAAAAAATATAAGAAGAGATATCTCATATTTTTTTGATATATTTTGGGATGTGGAATTGTGAAAAGAGGCGACATCTTGTAAGAGTCTATGATCTCTATGACTCTTCACCCTTATTTCTTACATGCCTATAAAAAGAGGTTTTTATTTTTGTTTTGTACATGTAAGAGAGAAGAAAGAGAGATCTTCACATAAAGAAAAGTTTGGGTAAGGTTCATGGCATGAAAAATAGGGAGGAGAGTCTTCTCTCTTGGTGTGTGCGCAAAAATCAGGTTTCTAGTATTTTGATCCTCAGGGTTTGGGAAGAGAGAAAAAATTAGAGAAAAATTATTTTTCTCTCTATCTTTCTTCCACCTCTTCATCTCTTTTCGAAGCCCATCTTCAAATTTTAAAAAAATTTTAAAGATTTGAAAAAAAGATCCAGATCAGTCAAGAAGAAGATCTTCATGCGAGCTAGCACTCTCGAAAAGATCGATCAGTTCGGAGCTTCGAGTGGATTTCTCATAGAGGTTGGATGTGTGTGAGGCTATGAGCAACCAGCAAAGAACTCCTTCACCATGTCTCTCAGTAGCGATGATCATCGATCTACATAAACATATCAAGTTTTGAACTCAGATTAGAAGTAGATGTGATCTACTGCTCACATGCATGCATGCTGATTTTATCTTTAGTATTTTTTAGATTTTATATGCAATATATCATATCATAGATCTTAGAGTAGGTTGATTTGATGATTAGATCATATGTATATTAAATTAATTTGATTAATCTAATTATCTTTCACTATAATTTATTCAAAAAAATTTTAAAATACATACATGAAATCACCTACGTTCACCAACATAGTCCATATCTTATATGGAGTCTTTGCGACTGATTAATTTAGAATCCAGTTGAGAACATGATAAGTAGTCTCAAGAGCATAATCTTAAAAAGAGACTGGCAAACGAGTAAATCCCATCATAGATCTAACTATATCTAACAAAGTCGATTCCAATAAGAGAGAATCCTGTTCTCTTTTAGATATCCTCTTGATCTGACCAAAAAGTTTCAATACTCTTTCAATTTGTTTCTCTACCTTATTATAAAATTATTTGAATATTTTAAATAATTTAAATTTATGATAAATATGTTCATAGATTCAATATATCAGTATATATCAGACTCAGAATATCATTGGCTCATTCACTTTTTTCAGCAAAAGGTGACTTGGTCATCTTACTAAGAAGATAGGATTTACAGATTGACAATGATTCACAATCATTGACTTCAAAAATTATCTTCTATTGATTGTATTCTTGTTTATATGACCGAGCCTAAATTACCAAAGATAGGCTTCTATAACATTATTTACTCTAAGAAATTTATTTGTTGTGTACAATACATTAACAAGCTGTGACTATTCGTAAATACCATTTCTGAATAGTCTGCACATAATTTTGTCAATGATATCACAAAAATTATTCTATGTTGACAATGTAAATCCATCCTTGGCTATAAGGCCTATGAAAAATATATTCATCAAAATAGATAATAGTGGCAATCACTAAAATGACATTGTTCGAATTGAAAATAGGCTCGATGATTTCTAAAATCAGGATTGGAACATAACTTCCATATCCAACATTCAAAAATCTCTTGTTGTTTTCCATCTTTCTACTAACCTAAAGTCGTTGCAATAATTTACATGGACTTTCAATATCCAATACTCAGATAGTAGTGTCATAGATAGAGAAATCACAAGGTGTTATCATATAAATACTTTATCCAGCAATCTTTTATTGATTTTTCTTTCTTAGTCTGTTTGGATCAAGAAACTCTGTGAGACTAGGTTAACCTTAGACTCTTTTGTTAGTTTAGGCTCCTCAGTCCAAGTATGACTCTTTTGCACCTTCTTTTCTTTTTTTTCTCAAAAAATTATTGCCCCACTGAAGACACATCTTCAGATGTGCAAAAAAACTCCTTCAATATTTGAAGAATTTCTTCCTATTGAGCATCATCGAAATTACAACTAAATTCATGTTCTTCACTGTTCTCAAAAATATCACATGATGATAATATCATATAGCCACTTCTGATAAGTGCTTTGATCGCATCTTATGTGTTAGACGTGAGCACTTTAGGTGCTGGATCCATTCGTGCTCTAGAATTATTTGCATCTTTCAATACCATCTATCAAAATTGGGTCCTATAAATCAGTCACTGTCAAACAGTGAATGGAGCAATAGATATCTAGCCATAACTGAAAGAAAAATATAAGACCTCTATATTTATGAATTAATTAAGCCTAAAGACTTAAACTTTAGTCTAAAGGTTCTTCCACTATTTTAGTCAAATTGATAACCTCTACCTCCAATCTAAGGAATTACCCTAATTTCATAGTGGGTACTAGAATCCACATAGTTGCACATGAGACCGACTTTGGCCGGCTCACCCATGTACATCTATGGATAGGTTCTTAACCAATTATTTTAGTAAATAATTTTTAGTAATAAGTTTCATCCCAGATTTCATTTCAGTAGGTGATGGACTTCCACTGAAAGTCTTGATTAGATCCAACCATTAACATGATCATACTCAAGAATCTAACTACCAAATGATCAAACCCAACTTTGGTTGGCTAACCTGATCACTTGCCAGAGAGACTCAATTGAGTCATTATATTATGAATGATAATTTCAATAGTAGATGAGCACCAGACCTTTGGACCTCCCATGATCATCATACTAATTGACTCATTATCATTCACTTTAATGGGAGGCTACGATTTAGTTATCACCATAACTATCTCATTTTAGAGACCTAATAATCTAGAAGATTTAATTAATTTAAAAAAAGAAGAAGAAGAGATCAATCAATAGACCACAATCCTCCCACTGACTTCACCAAGTCATTGAATTAGATTAGGATCATGGTGGTTGAAATGGTACCTAGATCAGTCACACTGATCAACCTTAATGGCATGGATCAACTCGAATCATTTAGCAGTCTAATTAAGATATAATCCATCAAATTGATCAGGTAAGGAAGATCAATGGGAGGGTATGCCAAGCTTGCCTTGACACCATCAAAATGGTCAGGTAAATTGCTCCCAATTAAAAACTACCAGTCAAAATGCCAAACTTACCTTAGACATCAATTAGTTAATTAGTTTTGATTTGATAAGCCTAATATTTTGGATTCAACCACTGAGCCACAATCAAGATCTATTTGGTCTAATCAAAGATACAGACTTGACCATTTACAACTATTGTATTGCTTCTAGAAAAATTCTGATTTAATCTAATTCAATATTTGGTTAGATTTAATCAATTTTTCTATATGGTCTATTAACTTTTTGATTCTAACCTTAGGTCTAACCCAATTAAGAGGACCTAATTTGAACTAACCCATGCTCCCATATTTTATACAATATTATTTGATCTTAAATCATAATTTTAGATCTAATCGATTCTATACTTAACTCTTAATTAAGTTTCATCAACAATATAGGATTAAGTTTAGATTTTAAATATTTTTAATTTTTTATTTTGTAAATAATTTATAATAAATTTTATGTAAAGATTTTTTATTCTAAAACTGGGTCGACTCAATCAACATTGAGTCAGCTACACAAGGAGACTGGGTTAACTCATTATAAAACTGGGTTGGCTCAGTAATTGTGCGAGCACGATTCAAGGAGTTTTAGATCTAAAAAATTTTATATAATTCTAAAATAAAATTAATCATAAACACCTTTTAGATCATATCTAAAATTTTTTATGATTTAAAATTTTAATTTTTTATAATTAAAATAATTTTAATCATATAGATTAGATATTTTATTTTTCATACAATTTTGTATCACATACAACAAGCCTAGGATTTCATGATCTAAGGTTTTGCAAAAAAATAAGTTCTTCCTTTTGCATTCTTCTTCATGGGATTTAATCACATGGCATCCCTACACACCATAAAAGCACCCCATCAAATGAAAAAAGTGGGCCTTTAAACCCTTCTTGCTCATAGACTGGATGGCCTGGTGATCAATCCAATCTAAGTACTTGCTAATCGGAGCATCTAATCTAATCACATATCATATATGCTTGAATTTAAATCTAATCTAAATTATATTAGATCTGATCACAACCTTAGATCACATCTAAATCAGATCATAAATATCACATGCAATATATAAAATCAGATTTTATCAAAGATCAGTATAAACTAGGATAATCTATTCACTGTAAGGGGTAAACTATACAGCAGGACAGCCTTATATCAGTTTATACGATCAATTATTAATTAAATTTAGATCAAAATATCATATATCAGATCTAAATAAAATTAAAATTTAGATTTAATATGCACATATAATATGTCATAACAACCCTGGCTCTGATACCATTATTGGAAAATATAAGCGATTTCATGCATGTATTTCAAAAATTTTTGAAAAAAAGCATAGCAAAAGACATCTAGATTAATCATATTAATCTAACATGCACATGATCTAATCATCAAATCAATCTACTCTAAGATCTATGACATGATATGTTGCATATAAAATTTAAAATAATCATATGATAAAATCTACATGCATATATGTAAGAGGTAGATCAAATCTACACTTATCTGAGTTCAGAACTTGATATCTGAGTACGGATCGACGATCATCACTACTGAGAGACTTGGTAGAGATTATCTTTGCTGGTTGCTCATAGCTGCACATGTATTCAACCTCTACAGGAAGTCCACTCGAAGCCCCAATTTGATCGGTCCCCTCGAAAATGCTAGTTCGTGCGAAGACCTTTTTCTTGACTGATCTGAATCTTTTTTTCAAATCTCTCAAATCTTTTGAGAGGTTGAAGATGGACTTCTGAAAGAGATGAAGAGATAAAAAAAATAGTGAAGAAAATAATTTTTTTCTTATTTTTCTATCTTCTCAAATCCGGAGGAATAAAACCCTAAAAACTTAGGTTTTTCGCATACCCAAAGAGAAGAGGACCCTCTTTTATTTTTCCATGCCAAGACATGCCCAAAAAGATATTGGATGCCCCATCCCATATTTTTTCATGGTAAATTAGTTCCCCAACTAATTTTTCATAGTAAAAACCTCCTCAAAAAATCATACACATAAAGAAAAAAAAATAAGTTGGCAGCAAGGTTTTGTAGATAATGTCAAACAGTATCTATATGGTATCCAATTCAAATCTAATTTGAACATACCATTTAAAATTAGATCTTATCCAAATTTAGATGTGAGATAGAGAAGGGAAAGAGCTCTTTGGTGTTAAAAAATCTCATACAAAACAATTTTGTATGTGGAGAAAAGTGGCATCCAAGTTTTGATGTGCATGGGAGAAGAGTCCAATGCTAGATGGACTCTTAATTTTTTTATTCAAATCCAAACCAAATCATATTTAGTTTAGTCTAAATAAAATATATAAAATCCAATCTAATTAAATTTATAATTTTTTAATCAAATTAAAAATTTATTGAACTAAAGTTCTGATCAAATCAGAGACAATTCTCTCTTAGCAATTAGGTCATCTCATAACCTAATTGGGTCAAACCTAATTGAATCTAATTCAATTAAATTTTATTTAATCCTCTTTGCTCAATCAAATTGAGCTAATCAGTAATCTAATTACTAATTAATTCTCTATTAATTCACAAAAACTTGATGAATAAGTTTATCGTAACTTTTACATAAGGTTAATCCTCAATCAAATTAATGATTACGCCCTTGAATGATTCTCAATCGTTGATCAACCACATGATCAGTCAGTCAGAAACTTTTTTTGAGTGTGACCCATAAGTTTGAACCTAAGTCAGTAGCACAAAAATAGATTTTTAAATCAATCGATGTAACCATCTAGCAATGGGACCCGACGTCCGGATAGGTCAAATAGTGACGAAGCAACATTCAAGAACCTACTGGCATATGGTTACCGTATAATTCATCCCTTTGATCCTAATGCTCAAGAAGACTTAGGATTTAACTATCAATCTTAGATAAGTCATCCACATTATATTTCAATCTTTTAAATCCATCACATGGATTATCCGGGTCCATATTTTGCTAAATTGAAATATATTGATATATTAACTCCTACTAATTTAGAGGGGTCAATCCTATCTTAACTCACACACCAACTTGATAAGTACTTGACTATATCCAAAAATTTTTCATTACTAAATTAAAAATTTAATTAGTCTTGTATCAAAGTACAATGAGTTGCTTACATGTTATCATGGTGATCTCATATCAGAGGGACACTTATATCCATACTCTTCACAAGCTACTCTTGACAGCAGAGTACTCTACAGTTGGTCATATTCAATGAGATGTACTCTTGCATCTCACTTGCATGCCATACCAATGTCTCCATACTATTTGATTACGAGGATAACCAAAACATATGGCACACAACGATGACACTTGATATCGCTATCATCTTAGTAATAGCGTATCGTTTGGTCACGAACTGATTTAAGGACTACGTGATAAATTTTCTTTTATTGATCAAAATAATCCTAAAGACTAAATCACAATATAGGAGTTTGTTCGAAGATATAATCTTATGATAAAAAAGGCCAAATAATATTTATTATTGATCAATTCATATACATTTATAATTAGCACAATCGTTAAACGATTGGCTTTAGGACATATTTTTCAATATCAAAATCTATCCATCTTTGGCATTGAGAAAAGGGAGCAACATCAGATATTTGTATGAAGAAATCTCATGCAAAACACTTTTAACATGATGAATTTGTGGTGTCCAAAATTGGTGGCGCAAGGAAAGAAGAGTCCAATCTTTTATGGACTCTTGGTTTTCTTATTTCACTGCAAACCAAATCATATTTGGTTAGGCTCAAATAGATATATGAAGCCCAATCTAATTAGGTTCATAATTTTTTTATCAAATTCTAATCTAATAAGAAATTGATTGAACTAAAATCCTGCTCAAATCAGGGATAATTTTCCCTTAGCGATTGATCATCTTATAACCTAATCGGATCAAACCTAATTGAATCTAATTCAATTAGATTTAATTTAATTTTCTTTGCTCAATCAAATTGAACTAATCAGTAATCTAATTGCTAATTAATTTTTTATTAATTTACTAACACTTAGTGAATAAATTCATTACAACTTTTACATAAAGTTAACAATCAATCGAATTGATAATTAAATCTTTGAATGATTTTTAATCATTGATCAGTCATATGATCAGTCAAAAATTTTTTTTGAGTGTGATCCCATAAGTTCGAACCTAAGTCGGTAGTGCAAAAATAAATTTCTGAATCAATCGATGTAACCATCTAGCAATGGGACCCGACATCTAGATAGGTTGAATGATGGCGAAGCAACATTCAAGAACCTACTGGCGTATGGTTGCAATATAATTTATTCCTTTGACCTTAATGCTCAAGGAGACCTAGAGTTTAACTGTCAATCCTAGATAAGTCATCCATATTGTATTTCAATCTTTCAGATCCATCACATTGATTATCCAGGCCCAGCTTTTGCCAAATTGAAATACAATGATGCATTAACTCCTACTTATTCGGAGGGATCAATCCCATCTTGACTCACGCACCGACTTGATAAGTACTTAACTGCACCTTGAAACCTTTCATCACTGAATTAAAAATTCAGATAGTCTGATATTAAAGTATAGTGAGTTGCTTACAAGTCACTGTGTGATCTCAGATCGGAGGGACACTTATATCCATACCCTTCGTGATCTACTCTTGACACAAAAATATTCTGCAGTTGGTCACATTCAATGACAATATACTCCTATATCTCACCTGTATGCCATGCCAGTATCTCTACAACATTTGGTTATGAGGACAAGCAATGCATATGGCACACAATAACCTACCCTTGATAATCGCTATCATCCTAGTAATAGCGCATCATTTGGTCACAAATTAGTTTAAGGACTATGTGATAAACCCTCCTTTATCGATCAAAGTAATCCTAAAGACTTCATCACAACACAAAAATTCATTAAAACATATCACTTTGTGATGAAAAAGATCAAATAACTTTTATTATTGATTAATTCATATGTATTTATAATTAGCACAATAATCAAACGATGGACTTTAGGACACAATTTCCAATAGATCAAGCATCTAAGCAAACTCAGATTTTTCTGACATGAGCAGCTAGAGAAAGATGCAATCCTAAATTCTTTGTCTAAGCCTTACCTACCCTTTCTTAGTCATTATAGAATGACTAAACCTGCAGTAAACTACTATGGTTTGCTAAGGTTACTGCAGACCTTCGAGAAGGATAACCAGCTTCAAATGGAACCGATGAATATAGTGGGTAGTTCCTCTTCTGGTTGTCGTCTCTTTAAGAAAGGGAAGAAGAAGAATAAGAAAAAGGTGCAGCATATTGGAGCTCCAAACCCCAATCAAAGCAAAAAGTCAAAGGTTGATAAGAGCCAGGTAGGGTGCTTCTTCTATAAGAAGCTAAGGTACTAGAAGAGAAATTATCCTCAGTATATAACTTCCCTTGACCCCAACAGGCCGAACAAGAGAAAGTAGCAATCTATTGCTAGACAAGGTACTTATATGATAACTTTATTAAAATTCGTATGTCGGGGCATGCATGTGTGTTTCAAAATTTTTTTCTCTAAATACCATAGTAGAATAGAAGATTAAAATACTTTTAATTTATATCATGCATGCATAAAAACATAAATCACAAAGATCTACTTCATATACTGAAATTGAACATATGCTGAAATTTAACATGTGATCGAATCACATATCTATTTCGTAATTTTTTCTTCAAATCTAAATCTGAAAAAGAAGAAATTTTTTTTTAGCCATGCAAGTGTCCGATCTCAATGGGTATCCACTCAGGATTAGCCTAGAACAGTCCTCTTAAGATTAAATTTTTTTCTAAGAAAATTCAGCCTGCGAATCTGAACGAAGCCTGGATCACGATCAACTCTTTAATCCTTTCCTTGATCTTCTTCTTCACTTCTTCTCTTGCCTTTCTTCCCTTGAATATGCTACTACCAAGCACCAGGAACTAGCATAAGAGGTGGACACCCAAGGCCCTTTTAGGCGTGAAGAAGAGGGATGCCGAAGGGAGAGGACGTGTGGACATCCAAGGGAAGGAGAAGGGGGGGAAGAAGAGAGGGCATGGGGCACTCTAATAGGGGGCGTGGGCTGCTGGTTGTGATACCTAGGAATCTTAGGGGAAGCACTTTTAAATAGATATAAAGATTGAATCCTATTCAATCTCATAATATAAGTCCTACTTGTATTAGGTTTCCTAATAACTTAAGTTATTCAACTTCTATTAGGAGACCTATTAAGTGCCCACTCTTAGAGCCCTTACACCCACTAAATCATACCCCAAAGTGCCCTCAAGGGATGTCACAAAAAGGAACTATATGCCCTCTAAAGCATGCTCACACCCAACTTTTTCAAATCAATGTGGCGCTCCAACTTAACTATCAAAGAAATTAATTAGGGACTTGCACCCTTAATTCATTTGATCTAAAATCTTAGACACCCAATAATTGAAGTCCAATAAATTTAATTTATTTAGATTATTAGTAGATAATTTAGTTTGAATTATCTTATCAAATAAAAAAATTCAAACATAAAGAAAAAATTGAGTCCAACCATGTGCTAGCAAGGTTACCTTGAACCCAATCGGGTTTCTCTCAACCCAATTGACACTTCATAAGTCCAATTGCTTATACCAAATCTAATTTCTTTGTTGTGTGACCCCATAGATTTAATTTTATCTGATAGTAAGATATACAATGATCTCTATCAAAGTATTATTGAAACTCTTTTCAATAGATCAAAACAATTCCACTCTCACTCATCAAGGATTATCGATACCAGACAATCCTAGTGAGCTCTCACAATCCACCAGTGACTCCTAGCAGTATGTAGTGGCAACCCAGTAGAATCAAAAATAAATCTCAAGGTATAGTTAATGTGTGAGTCAATCCCTCTATCATGAGTCCCGACTAGATGGCAGGTCATGGATAAATCATCAAACCTCAACATCAATCATATGATTGATTCGATCAGTTCAAATCTAATTATGATTTCTTTGAAAACTCTTTTTCATCATCACACTACTGTGGTCACAAACTCTCAGACTTAGCTTCTCAAATCTCATAGGAGTACTCTTCTTTATCAAGATCGATAGACCCCATCTTGATGCACACCCTACTCCTACAGTGGACCAACTATCATCAATATTTACTACAAGAGCTCATTGAGATCCATGTTTATGTATCAGTCAAACTCCAGTAATCTTATTATGAGTAGTCGTACCATCTCAAATAAAAGAATCATTCACACAACTACAGTATCGAGACAATCACTGATGATCAAATAGAAATCTAAGTGATCTCTCGTATGGTCATGCTCAGTATTAGTTGTTCTTTAACAACTATTCACGCTCGTTGTCCAGTGTCTCTACACTATAGACCAAAGACTCATCTACCTCGAAGGAAGTGATTTGTGCATCGATCTATTCGGATCAATCACCATCCTCATGATGATACTATAATTAGATTTAGAAATTAAATACATGTCTCTAATTTTCAACTCTTTGAGAATATGTATCGAAAGTTAATTCTACGGATGATTCAAGGATACATCACACTTGAATAAAAAATAAAATTATCCTTTTGTTGATCAAATCAATATATAAAGTATAAAATTATATCCTAGATTTATTACAATGGGTCAGCCATATTGGCTTCTAGGAGATACATCTAACAATCTTCTACTTGGACTAAAGTCAATTAGCCACTAATCTAAGTCCCATTTTCTCAAGGTGGACTTTTACTTTTGACTAGCTCAATTGCTTTGTCAGCAAGTCTACCACGTTGTCCATGGAGTCTACTCTTCATACCTCAATATATTTCTTTTCGAGATAGTTGTGTATGATATGATACCGTCGCTCGATGTGCTTTGATTTTTGATGAGATCTCGACTCCTTAGCAAGTACTATGGCTCCATTATTATCACAGTAAGGTGATATGGCATCTGATGTCATAACCTCAAGTTTCATGATGAACTTCTTGAATCAGAAGCCTTCCTTTATAGCATCCGAAGTAGCGACATATTTAGCCTCTGTGGTCGAATCCGCTATGATGGATTGCTTGAAACTCTTCCAGCTAACTGCACCACCATTGCAAACGAATACATATCCTGACATAGACTTTCTATCATTAGGATCAAATATGAAGTCTGAATCAGTATACTCCTCGACTTGTAACTCAAAACCTCCTCCAAAGATCAAGAACAAATTTTTAGTCCTTCTAAAGTACTTAAGGATGTTCTTTACAGCTATTCAGTGCTCCTCATTTGGATTCAACTGATACCTACTCGTGACACTCACAGCAAGAACAATATCAAGTTGAGTACATAGCATGACATATATGAGGCTCCCTATGGCTGAGGCATAAAGAATTCTACTCATGCACTGAACTTCCTCAAATGTTGTCAGATACATCATCTTAGAAAGATTAATACCACGCCTAAGAGGTAAAAATCTTCTTTTAGAGTTTTCTATGCTGAACCTCTTCAACACCTTCTCTATGTACAGCTTTTGTGATAGGCTTAGCATCATTTTAGATCTATCCCCATAGATCTTTATTTCAAGAATATAGGATGCTTCTCCTAGATCTTTCATGGAGAATTTCTTGGACAACTATCTTTTGACTATGGTCAACATGAGAATATCATTACCAATATGGAGAATATCATCCACGTACAATACAAAGAATATTATTGTGCTCTCACTAACCCTTTTGTACATGCAAGGTTCCTCTTCATTTTTGATGAAATCAAATGATTTGATCACATTATCAAAATGATGATTCTAACTCTAAGAAGCTTGCTTTAATCTGTATATGGATCTTTGCAGCTTACAGACTCTATAATCACCATCACCAGATGTGAAACCCAAAAGCTGCTCCATATAGATATCTTTCTCAAGATATCTATTCAGGAAAGCAGTTCTCACATCCATTTGTCAAATTTCATAATCATAATAAGCTGCAACAGCAAATAGAGTACAGATAGATTTCAGTGTGGCTATGGACAAGAAGGTTTCTTAATAGTCAATGTCCTCGTGCTGATTATAACTTTTTGTCACAAGCCTAACTTTATAGGTCTCTACCTTACCATCGGCATATATATTTTTTTTGTAAATTTATTTACACCCAATGGGTACAATACCCTTAGGTGGATCCACTAAGATCCATATTTGGTTCAAGTGCATCGAGTCAATTTCTGACTTCATTGCATCTAACCATTTTTGAAATCGATGTCAGACATCGCCTCGTCAAAGATATTAGAATCATCACTATGACCCCTATATCCCACAAAGAAATTTCTTTTACTTCCTCTGTAAATATACCTATGTACCTTTTAGAAGGTCAAAAGATCCTACTAGATCTACGAGGTGGTAGAGAAACGTCAATTACTGACTCATGAATAATGGGTTCCTGAGGATCTATAGCTCTTTGCTCTTCAGAGACCTTCTCTTTAAGTTGAACTAACCTTCCACTGCCACCATCCTAGATAAATTATTTTTCTAAGAATATAGTATTCCAACTCACAATCACATTGTGATCTTATGGAAAATAGAAGTAGTATCCCATAGATTCTTTTGGATACCCTATAAAATGAGCTATTATAGATCTATCCTCTAATTTATTAACCATCTGTCACTTGACATAGGTTGGATATCTCCAAGTCTTAAGATAATCTAGACTCGACTTCTTTCCATACCATATCTCATACGATGTGGTAGGAACAGACTTTGATGAAATCCTATTCAACAGGTGAATGGCGATCAATAAGGCATATCCCCAAAGATATAAGGGTAGATCAGTGAAGCTCATCATAGACCTGACCATATCTAATAGGGTCTTGTTCCTCCTTTCGGATATCTCATTGAGCTGAGGTGTTCCGGGAGGAGTCCATTGAGAGACTATACCATTATCCTTAAGATATTTCAAAATTTTTTTATTAAGATATTCACCTCCTCGATCAAATCAAAGAACCTTAATTGGTTTATCAGTTTATTTTTCTACTTCACTTCTGAATTTTTTGAACTTTTCAAAAGTTTCAAACTTATGTTTCATTAGATACACGAGCTCATATATAGACAAATCATCGATAAAAGTAATAAAGTAGCTATAACCACCCCAGGCTTGCATATCAAATGGCCCACATACATCGGTGTGTACCAAAGCAAGTAACTTGATGGCCCTTTTCCCATATCCTACAAAGGGTAACTTAACCATTTTTCTTCAAAAATAAGATTCACAAGCTAAAAATGACTCTGGATTAAGAGAGCCAAAGATCACATCCCTTTCCAGTTTGTTTATCCTGTCCTCTCCAATATGGCCTAGTCTATGATGCCATAAGTACTTCTGGTTAATTTCATCTCTCGGTCTCTTTTAACCTACGGTACTCACTATTTGCTCGTTTAAATTCATATTTGCATCAACATGTAAATGATATAGACTGTCAATTAAAAAACCTCTTGCAACTAATTTATTTCATAAATAAATGAAATAAATTTTTTTATTGAAACTAATTTCAAAACCTTTCTGTGCTAGCATAGACATGAAAATCAAATTCTGACTAGCTACAAGAACAAAATAACAGTCTTTTAAATCTAATCTAAAATTAGATGGTAATTGAAAAGGATAAGTGCCAATGGCCTCTGCAGTAATTTTTGCTCCATTGCTGATCCAATGGATCATGTCACCTTCTCTCAACCTCCTACTTTCTATTAGACCCTGCATTGAAGTACATATATGAGCACTCAAACCAGAGTCCAATACCCAAGTAGAAGTAGAAGAAATCATGAGGTTAGATTTAATTACAAGCATACCTTCGAAGGTTTATCATCCTTTTTGATCTTTAGGCTCTTCAGGTAAAGTGGACAGTTCCGCCTCCAGGGTCCTTCAGCATTACAGTGGAAACACTTTTCTTTTGCTTCGGCTTTCTTAGGAACATCCTTCTTTGGCTTGCTCTCTTTCTTCTACTTCTTAGCGGATTTAGTCTTCTTCTTCTCAGTAGACTTTCTCTTGGAAGAAGTCTGCTCCACAGTGAGAACAGTGCCCCTTGAGCTCTTCAAGGTTTTTTCCGCAGTGACCAACATGTTGACCAGTTCGGGTACAGTACAATCAAGTTTGTTCATATAAAAATTTATAATAAATTGATTATATGAACTCTAAGGGATTGAAGGATCAAATTCATCTGCAATTTCTTTTGTATTTTAAGCCCGAGCTTCTCAAGCTCCTCAATATCCTTGATCACTATTATACAGTGCTCATGGACTGACTGTCCTTCACGCATCTTCAAGTTGAAGAGTCTCTTAGACATTTCAAAGCATGCAGTATAGCTCTGCTCACCATACAACTCTTACAGGTGAGTTATCATAATCCTGATAATGGGCATATGCTCATGCTAGCTTTGCAACTCGTTTGACATAGATGCCAGTACATAGCACTTGATCCAACTGTCTTCATTTGTCCATCTTTCAAAAGCAGCTCTTTGCTTAGCAGTAAGATGGTTTGGTAACACTTTGGATTTTTGGTCAAGAATATGACCTAATTTTTCTGAGATTGAGACAATCCTAAAGTTTCTGAGCCAGTCTTTGTAATTAGTTTCGGTCAAATGATTGGTTTTAGGGATGCGGGCTAGAGGGTTTGAGGCTGACATTGTTTAACTACGAGAGTAGAGATTTCAATTAAACTTTTATACTTTAATGTTATATTTGCTTCTAGGGACTTTAAAATGCAAACAATGACTCCCACTAATTTTTCAGATCCCTCCACTCCCCGAATGGAAAATGAAAACCCTAACGCGACAAAAAATTTCTAATGGGTGCTGCGGTCCCATCGATGCCATATACCTCACCAAACAGTTATTGATAACACGCACACCAATGCATAGGCAACTCTTTGCCCAGATACTTCTCTAAGCATGTTGTAGTGACTTGATCTCTAAGTCATGTGGGCTCACCTAATAGTTATTGACCACACTCCTTAGTTAAGTCTGATCCATCGTTCACAAGTAGGTGCAAGGCCTTCATGGGTCCCTCACCTAACAATTATTCAGCCAAACTCCATTCTTACCCTGAAGCAACTCTTTGCTAATAGAGTGGTTGCATATTCTGGTATAACTGAACCACTGTAACCAGTCGAGAACAATCAATACCAGTAGCATGCCCGCACATCTACAATAGTGGAAGACCTATGGACTTAATATTTGTGAGGAGATTTACGTTTAGGTCTCATCTAATCAGTCATCATATGACCGATCTAATTAGCATGGCCTAAACCAAAAATGCTAAGCAACCCAATTAAAGACTCAATTTTTCAAATTATCCAGATAAGTGGAGATCGATGGGGGTCCCCCCATTGCTTTCCTTAAATACCAATAAATTGATCAGGTCAGCTTATGAAACTAATTAAATAATCATGTCTCAATTACTTACCTTAGACATTAATAGGTCAATTAATCCAAATAGATTAACTCAAGCGAATTAGGCTCAAACTATCGAGCCAAATTAGGTCCTTAGGTTAATCGATTCTACATATGGGATTTAATCGATTAACACTTGCATGATCATTTAACTTAATTGATCTAATCTTAATTAATATTTGACTCAATTTGATCAATTACTTTATCAAATTAGACCCATATCATTCAAATCAAAAATCTTAAATGCAATCCAGTTACATGACCTAACTTTTGATTTTTTTATGATCAAAATCTTCATGCATAAATACAAATTTTAGATTCTAAAATTAAATTTTAGATCTAAATTCTTTGTATAAAAGTAAGTTTTAAATCATAAAAATAATTTTTAGATTTAACATACAAACATATATCTCATATATGCATGTCAAATTCAGATCTAAATAAAATTCAAATCAACACATGATATCATATATCTCATATACTAATCATGAATCATATTAAAAATTATTTTAGGATCTAAATATATAATCACATATCTCATATATGAATCATGAATTAGATTATATAAAATTTTAGGTTTATGTATGTATCTATATATCATATGAACATAAACTAAAAATCATTCTAGATCAAAATTTAGATCTATGCATGCAATAACATATCAACTACATATTCTAAAATTAAATTTAAAATTAAATTTTAAATTTAAAAATTTATTTATACATCATATGTATCAAAAAAAAATCAAATTTTGAAATTTTTTTAAAAATATGTATGTCAATTTCATGCATATGAAACCTGTGGCTCTGATACCACTATTGAAATTTGTATGTCGGGGCATGCATGTGTGTTTCAAATTTTTTTTTCTAGATACCATAGTGGAATAGAAGATTATTCAGCCTACGAATATCTACTCAGGATCAGCCTGGAATGGTCCTCTTAAGATTGAATTTTTTTCTCTAAAAAAATTCAACCTGCGAATCTGAACGAAGCCTGAATCACGATCAACTCTTTGATCCTTTTCTTGATCTTCTTCTTCTCTTCTTCTTTTGCCTTCCATCCTTTGAATATGTTGCTACCAAGCACCAAGAACCAGCACAAGAGGTGGATGCCCCAGGCCCTTTTGGGTGTGAAGAAGAGGGACACCCAAAGGAGAGGACGTGTGGATGTCCAAAAAAAGGAGAAGGGGGAAAGAATAGAGGGCATGGGGCACTCTAATAGGGGACATGGGCTGTTGGTTGTGATGCCTAGGGACCTTAGGGGAAGCCCTTTTAAATAAACATAAAGATTGAATCCTATTCAATGTTATAATACAAGTCCTACTTGTATTAGGTTTCCTAATAACTTAAGTTATTCAACTTCTATTAGGAGACCAATTAAGTGCCAACTCTTGGAGCCCTTGCACCCACTAAATCATACCCCAAAGTGCACCCAAGGGATGCCCCATAAAGGAACTATATGCCCTCTAAAGCATGGTCACGCCCAACTTGATCAAATCAAGGTGCCGCCCCAAATTAACTATCAAAAAAATTAATTAGGGACTTGCACTCTTAATTTATTTGATCCAAAACCTTAGACACCCAACAATTAGAGTTTAATAAATCTAATTTATTTAGGTTATTAACAGATAATTTAATTTAGATTATCTTATCAAATAAAAAATTCAAACATAAAGAAAAAATTGGGTCCAACCATATGCTAGCAAGGTTACCTCGAGCCCAATCGGATTTCTCTAAACCTAATTGACACTTCATAAGTCTAATTGCTTATTCTAGATCTAATTTTTTTATTGTGTGACCCCATAGGTTCAATTCTATCTGATAGTGAGATATACAATGATCTTTATCAAAGTATCATTGAAACTCTTTTCAATGGGTCAGAACAATTCTACTCTCACCCATCAAGGATTGTCGATCCTGAATAATCTTAGTGAGCTCTTACAATCCATCAGTAACACCTAGCAGTATATAGTAGTAATTTAGTATAACTAAAACTAAACTTCAAGGTGTAGTTAACATGTGATTCAGTTTCTCTATCGTGAGTTCTAACTAGATGGTAGGTCATAGATAAATCGTCAAACCTTAAGACTACTCAAGTCCAATTATGATTTTTATAAAAAATTTTTTTTATCAATTACACTGCTATGGCCATAGACTCTCGAACTTAGCTTCTCAAATCCCATAGGACTACTCTTCTCTATCAAGATCGATAGTATTAGAAAATGTGTCCTAAAATCAATCATGTGATGATTGTGCTAATTATAAATATATATGAATTGATAAATAATAAAAATTATTTAATATTTTTTATCATAAGATTACATCT
The DNA here is from genome assembly GCF_000442705.2 of Elaeis guineensis. NCBI lineage: Eukaryota > Viridiplantae > Streptophyta > Magnoliopsida > Arecales > Arecaceae > Elaeis > Elaeis guineensis. Next base: position 61,939,986 of record NC_025998.2, read on the forward strand.
TCTAACGAACTCTTATATTATGATGAAGTCCTTAAGACTACTTTGATCGATAAAAGAAGATTTATCGTATAGTCCTTAAATTGATTCATGACCAAATGATACGCTATTACAAAGATGATAGCGATATCAAGTGTAGGTCGTTGTGTGCCATATGTGTTGGTTGTCCTCAAAACTAAATAGTATAGAGATACTGGTATAGCATGCAGGTGAGATATAGGAGTATATTGTCACTGAACGTGATCAACTATGGAGTACTTTGCTGTTTAGGATAGCTCACGAAGGATATGGATATAAGTGTCCTTCCAATCTGAGATCACCACGGTGACTTGCAAGCAACTCATTGTACTTTGGTGTTAGACCAACTAAGCTTTTAATTCAGTTATGAAAGATTTTTGGATATAGTCAAGTACTTGTCAAGTCGGTGCGTAAGTCAAGATGCGATTAATCTCTCTGAATTAGTAGGAGATATGCATCAGTGTATTTCAATTTAGCAAAATCTGAACTCGAATAATTCATGTGATGGATTTGAAAAAGACTGAAATACAATGTAGATGACTTAATCTTGGATTGATAGTCAAATCCGAAGTCATCTTTGAGTATTAGAGTCAAAGGGATGAATTATACGGTAACCATACGCCAATAGGTTCTTGAATATTGCTTTGCCATCATTCGACCTATCCGGACATCGGGTTAACATTGCAAAATGGTTACATCAATTGATTTAGAAAGTTATTTCTGTGTTACTAGCTTAGGTTCGAACCTATGGGGTCATACTCAAAAGAAGTTTTGACTGATCATGTAGCTGATCAACGATTATGAATCGTTCAAGGACATAATCGTCAATTTGATTAATGGTTAACCTTATGCAAAAATTATAAAAAATAAATTTATCAAGTGTTAGTAAATTAATAAAAAATTAATTAGTAATTAGATTATTGATTAACTCAATTTGATTGAGCAAAAAAGATTAAATAAAATATAATTGAATTAGATTCAATTAGGTTTGACCCGATTAGGTTATGAGATGATCTAATTGTTAAGAAAGAATTATCCCTGATTTGATCAGGACTTTGATTCAATCAATTTTTAATTTGATTAGAATTTGATTAAAAATTTATGAACCTAATTAGATTGAGTTTTATATATTTTATTTGGGCTAAACTAGATGTGATTTGGTTTAGATTTAAATAAGAAAACTTAGAGTCCTTATTGGAATAAGACTCTTCTCCCTGTGCCAACCCAGATTGCACGTCATATATCTCTACACAAAAAATTATTTTGTACGAGATTTTTTTACACCAAAGAGTATTTTCTCTTATCTATCTCACATCTAAATCTGATTTAGTTTTGATAAAAGAAAATTCTAAAAAAAGATTTTAAAATATTTCTTATCAAGAGAATTTATTCTCATCTAGATCAACCTCTCCATGTCAATAAATTTCTTTCTCCTTATATGTATGATATTTTAAGGAAATTTTTTGTATAAGATTAGCTGGGGAATTGTTTTATTATAGAAAAAATATGGAAAGGGGCATCCCATATTTTTTTAGCATATTTTAGGATATAGAATTATGAAGGAAGGCAAAATCCTGTAAGAGTCCAGGATCATTAGGACTCTTCACCCCACCTCCTTACACACCTATAAAAGGTGCTTTTTATGATTTCTTTTATGTGTGAAAGATACTAGAAGAAAAATATTTATGTGATAGAAGTTTGGGTATAGTTAATGGTGTGAAAAATAGAGAGGAGGATCCACTCTCTTGGGGTATGCACAAATACCTGAATTTTTGATTTTTGGTTCTAAAGATTTGGGAGGAGGAAATAAATTAGAAAAAAAATTATTTTCTTCTCTATCTTTTTTTTACCTCTTCATCTCTTCCAGAAGTCTATCTTCAACTTCTAAAAAGGTTTCAAAGATTTGAAGAAAGGATCCAGATCGATCAAGAAGAAGATCTTCATGCGAGCTAGCACTCCCGAGAAGACCGATCAGATCGGAGCTTCGAGTAAATTTTTCATAGAGACCAGATACATGTGCGGCTATGAACAATAAGCAAGGATTCTCTTCATCATGTTTCTCAGTAGCAGAGATCATCGAGCTGCACTCAAGTATGGAGTTTTGAACTTAGATTAGAAGTAGATGTGATCTATTGCTCATATGCATGAAATTGCCTACATATCCCAATAGTGGTATCAGAGCCTAAGTTCGTTATGACATAATTTATGTGTATATTAAATCTAAATTTTAATTTTATTTAGATCTGATATATGATATTTTGATCTAAATTTAATTAATGATTGATCGCACAAATTGACATAAGATTATCCTGCTATAGGATTTACCCCTTATAGGGAAAAATGTGTCCAAGTTTGTGCTGATCCTTGATAAAATCTGATTTTATATCATACATATGATGATTATGATCTAATTTACATATGATCTAAGATTGTAATTAGATCTACTATAATTTAGATTAGATTTAAATTCATGTATATATGATATGTGATTAGATTAGATGATCCGATTAGCAAGTACTTGGATTGGGTTGATCACCAAGCCATCCAGTCATAGGAGCAAGAAGGTTTAAAAGCCCACTTTTTCATTCGATGGGGTGCTCTTATGGCATGTAGGGGTGCCATGTGATTAGATCCCATGAAGATGAAAGCAAAAGGAGAAAATTTACTTTCTTGCAAAACTCTAGATCTTGAAACCCTAGGTGTTGTTGTACGTGATGCAAGTTGCGAAGAAGTTAGTTATATCTAATCTTATTTGATCAATTTTTTTGATTTAAAATCATAAAAAAATTTAGATTTGATCTAAAAAATTTTATGATTAACATGTAAAAATTATTTTCAAAATCTTAACCATATTGATGCGAAACTTAATTGAGAATTAAGTATAGAATCGATTAGATCTAGAAATGTGATTTAAGATTTAATAACATTCACATAAAATATGGAGCCATGGGTTAGCTTAGATCAAGTCCTCTTATTTAGGTTAGATTTAAGGTTACAATCAAAGAGTTAATAGACTAACTAGAGAAATTGATTAAATCTATCAAATATTGAATTAGATTAAAATCAAAATTTTTCTAGAATCAATACAATAGTTGAAGATGGTCAAGTCCATGTCTTTGATTAGACCAAATGGATCTTGATTATGGCTCAGTGGTTGAACCTGAATTATTAGGTTGGTTAAATCAAAACTAATTAATCAATTAGTGTCTAAGTTAAGTTTGGCATTTCGATCGGTGATTTTGAATTAAGAGTGGCTTACCTGACCATTTTGATGGTGTCTAAGGCAAGCTTAGCAGACCCTCCCACTGATTTCACTTACCTAACCAATTTAGTAAATTATGTCTTGATTAGATCGCTAAGTGATTCGAGTTGACTCATGTCATTAAAGTTGATCAGTGTAATTGATCTAGGTGCCATTTCAATTAGCATGACCCTGATCCAATTCAATGACTTAGTGAAGTCAGTGAGAGGATGGTGGTTTACTGGTTGATCTCTTCTCATCTTTTCTCTAAACTGATTCTTAAATCTTCTAAATTATTAGGTCCATAAAATGAGCTAGTTATGGGGATAACTAGATCATAGCCTCTCACTAAGGTGAATGATAATAGATCCATTATTTTTGATTGACATTACAAGCGCCATCCGTCTGGTGTTCTCTCTGAATGATATAATTATCATTCATCATATGATGACTCTGTTGCACTATCTTATGATGGTTGGGTTGATCGAGCCTTCTTCGGGCCTAATCATTCATTAGTTAGAAACACTGAGTAGGTTCATGTTAATGATTTGACCTAACCAAAACTTTCAGTGGAGGCCCATCACCTATTGAAATAAAATCTGAGGCAAAATTAATTACTAAAAATTATTTGAAAAAATAATTAGTTGAGAATCTATCCATAGATGCATATGGATTGATCGAGCCATCCTCAGGCTTGTATGCAGTCTGTGTGGATTCTAGTATCCGCTAAAAAATTAAAATAATTCTTTGAATTGGAGGTAGAGTTTATCAATTCGACTAAAATAGTGAGAGAATCTTTATACTAAAGTCCAAGTCTTTAGGCTTAATCAATTCATAAACATAGAGATCTTGTGTTTTTCTTTCAGTTATGGCTAGATGTCTGTTATTCCATTCACTGTTTGACAGTGACTGATTTATAGGATCCAACTTTGATAATTGATATCGAAAGTTGTAAATAGTTCTAAAGCATGAATGGATCCTAAATATGATTATGGATCCAGCACCTAAAGTTCTCACATCCAACACATGTGATGCAATCAAAGGCACTTATCAGAAGTGGCCTCATGATCAAATCACCGTGTGGTATTTTTGAGAGCAGTAAAAAATATGAATTTAGTTGTAAATTCGATGATGCTCAGTGAGAAAAATTTTTTTAAATATTGAAGGAGTTCTTTTGCACCTCTGAAGATGTATCTTCAGTGGGGTAATAAATCTTTAAGAAAGAAAAAGAAAAAGAAGGTGCAAAAGAGTAGTGCTTGGGCTAATGAGTCTGAACTGACAAAAGAGTCTAAGATTAACTTAGTCTGACTGAGTCTCTTGATTCGAACAGACTAAGGAAGAAAAATCAGCAAAAAATTACTGAACAAGATACTTATATAATAACACCTTGTGATTTCTCTATCGTGACACTACTATCTAGATATTGGATATCAAAAGTCCATGCAAATTATCGCAACAACTTCAAGTTAGTAGAAAGATTGAAAACCGCAAGAGATTTCTAAACATTGGAGTTGGAAGTTATGTTCCAATCTGGGTTTTAGAAATTCTCAAGTCTATTTTCAATTCTAACAATATCATTTTAGTGATTATCACTATTATCTAATAATTTTTATGATATCATTATGAATAATATCAAAATCATGTGGATAACTGAAAAATGATATTTATAAATAGTCACAGCCTGTTAGTGTATTGTACACAATCAAACAAACTCCCTAAAGTAGATAATATCATGAAAGCCTATGTTTAGCAATTTAGGCTTGATCATATAAATAAGAATAGGATCAATAGGAGATAATTCTTGAGGTCAATAATTGTGAATCATTGTCAACCTATCAATCCTATTTTTTTGGTAAGATAACGAAGTCATCTTTTGCTAGAAAAAATGAACGAGCCAATGATGTTCTGAATTTGATATATACTGATATATTGGATCTACAAATGTGTTTGCCATAAATTTAGATTATTTAAAATGTTCAAATAAGTCCATAATAAGGTAGAGAAATAAACTTAGAAGAGCATTGAAATTCTTTGGTCAGACCAGAGAAGAGAATGCATTTCAAGTAAATTTTGACAAATCTAGAAGAGAATAGGATTCTCTCTTATTGAAATCGACTTTGTTAGACGTAGTTTGATCCATGATGGGGTTTACAAGTCTATTAGTCTCCTCTTAAGTTTATGCTCTTAAGACTGCTTGTTATGTTCTGAACTGGATTCCAAATTAATCAGTTGCAAAGACTCCATATGAGATATGGACTAGGCATAAGCCAATACTTTCTTACCTTAAGGTTTGGGAGTGTTTGTTTTATGTCAAGCATTTACAGACTGATTAGTTTGGATCTCGATCCTATATATATTATTTTGTAGGGTAACCCCAAAGAATCTAGGAAATATAGCTTCTACCTTACTAAAGAACAAAAGTTGTTCGGCATTCTTTTTAGAAAGAGAGTACCTTGGTGAAGGTATTGATGCCTTTAATGTGGAACTTATGAAGTTTGATAGGTAGAAAAGTCGACACAATCTAGTGAAATCATAGAACTGGATTTGATTAGATCAAACTCGAAATCCATTGTAAAGGCACCATTAAGGAGATTCAATAGAGTACCTTGTCTGTCAGATAGATACTTCGGTATCTAGGTCCGAGATGTGAACTTGTTGAACTCGATGAGAATAACAAGGATCTGATCACCTACATGGATGCCATGCAGAGGTTTGACTCTGAATAATGGCTTGGAGCCATAGATCTGAAATGAAGTCCATAAAGGTCAATGGTGATAGACACTCGTTGATCTACTTGAAGGGATAATGCCTATAAAGTGTAAGTGGATCTCCAATACAACTAGAATAGCGCAGACTTGAAGGTGGAGACCTACAAAGCTTATCTGGTTGCTTAAGGATATTGTCAACATTATGGTGTTGACCATAATGAGATATTTTCTTTTATGGCAATGCTAAATATTTTGGAGTTGAAACATGTACTTTGATAAGTGATCAAAATGCATGGCTTCATTGAGAATGAAGAAGAACCCTGCAAATACAAATGGGTTAATAGTTCTATGAGCATATTTATTATTTTGTATGTGAATGAAATTCTCTTAATAGAGAATGATATTTCTTATATTATAGAGAATAAAGATTTTGCTATTATCATAATTTTCCATAAAGGACTTAAGAAAAGCATCTCTCATCCTAGGGATGATGATCTATAGAGATAGATCTAAGAGACTACTTGAATTTTTCAAGTCCAACATACATAGGATGTTTATGAGTAGAATTTATTTTATTATGTATACCATGTATGAGAACTGGATATGGTATACTTACTAGGATAGTGAGTGGATACCTGCAAGATCCGGATGAGAATCACTGGAATGTCATTCTTAAGTATTTAAGAAATACTAAGGACCGATGACTCAGTTATGGAGAATCTAACTTAAAATTTATGGAGTATGACTCTAGTTTTTAGTTGGACATAATAATAGCAAGAATGTGTCAGAATACATCTTTATCCTAAATAATAGAACAATCTATTGGAAAAGTTTCAAGTAGAAAAATATAGTCAAATTCAAATTGTAAGGCAAGATGCATTGCAACATTCGATACTTGCAAGGAAGCTATGTGATTGTACAGATTCACTGACAAGCTAGGAGTGGCACCCTCCGATGATGGTCCTGCTATATTGTACAGCACCAGAGCCATAGCTCATACCAAGGAGCCGAAGTCCCATTAGCTTACCAGGCATTCTGCATCGCTACCATCTTATTCAAAAAAATCTGTTAAGGTGACGTCAATATTTAGAAGATTGACAGAAAGGAGAATGTGACCAACCCATTTACTAAAGTCTCAATATCTAAGAGTTTTAAGATAATAAATCAAAGATGAGTATATGATACTATACTAATTAGCTTTAGTTCAAGTGGGAGTTGTTAGAAAATATGTCTTGAAGCCAATCGTGTGATGATTGTACTAATTATAAATGTATATGAATTGATAAAATAATAAAAGTTATTTGATATTTTTTATCATAAGATTACATCTTCTAACAAACTTCTATATTGCGATGAAGTCCTTAGGACTACTTTGATCGATAAAGGAGGATTTATCATGTAGTCCTTAAATTGATTCACGACCAAATGATACACTATTACAAGGACGATAGCGATATCAAGTATAGGTCGTTGTGTGCCATACGTGTTGGTTGTTTTCATAACCAAATAGTATAGAGATATTGGTATGATATGCAAGTGAGATGTAGGAGTACATCGTCATTGAACGTGACCCACTACGGAGCACTCTGCTATCAAGAGTAGCTCACAAAGGGTATGGGTATAAGTGTCCCTCCAACCTGAGATCACCAACGTGACTTGCAAGCAACTCACTATACTTTGGTGCTGGACTAATTGAGTTTTTAATTTAGTTATGAAAGGTTTCTGGGTTTAGTCAGGTACTTGTCAATTTGGTGTATGAGTCAAGATGGGATTGACCTCTCCGAATTAGTAGGAGATATGCATCAGTGTATTTTAATTTAGCAAAACTTGAGCTCGGATAATTCATGTGATGAATTTGAAAAAGATTGAAATACAATGTGAATAACTTATCTAAGATTGACAGTTAAATCTTAGATCATCCTCGAGTATTAGGGTCAAAGGGATGAATTATACAGTAACCATACGTCAATAGATTCTTAAATGTTGCTTCACCATCATTCAACCTATCCGAACGTTGAATCATCATTGTTAGATGGTTACATCGATTGGTTCAAAAAGTTATTTCTGTGCCACCAACTTAGGTTCGAACATATGGGGTCATACTTAAAAGAAGTTTCTGACTGATCATGTAGCTGATCAACGATTGAGAATCGTTCAAGGGCTTAATCGTCAATTTGATTGATGATTAACCTTATAGAAAAATTGTAATAAATTAATTCACCAAATATTAATAAATTAATAAAAAATTAATTAATAATTAAATTACTAATTAACTTAATTTGATTGAGTAAAGAAGATTAAATAAAATTTAATTGAATTAGATTCAATTAAGTTTGATCCGATTAGGTTATGAGATGATCTAATTGCTAAAGGAGAATTATCTCTGATTTGATCAGAACTTTGCTTCAATCAATTTTTAATTTGATTAAAATTTGATTAAAAATTTATAAATCTAATTAGATTGGATTTCATATATTTTATTTGGGTTAAACCAGATGTGATTTGGTTTGGATTCAAATAAGGAAACTTAGAGTCCTTATTGGATAGGACTCTTCTCCCTATGCCAACTCAGATTGCATGCCATATATCTCTATACACAAAATTATTTTGTATGAGATTTTTTAGAACAAATAGTCCTTTCTCTTATCTATCTTACATCTAAATATAATTTGGTTTTGATAAAATAAATATTCTAAAATTAAATTTCAAAATATTCTTTATCAGGAAAATCTGTTCTCATTCTGATCAACCTCTCCATGCCAATAAATTTTTTTCTCCTTATATATGTGATATTTTGAGGATATTTTTTGTGAAAGATTAGATGAAGAACTAGTTTACTGTGAAAAAATATGGGAAGGGGCATTCCATATTTTTTTGATGTATTTTGGGATGTAGAATTATGAAAAAAGGCAGAATCCTATAAGAGTATAAGATCATTAGGACTCTTCACCCCACCTCCTTACATACCTATAAAAGAGTCTTTTTGTGGTTTCTTTTGTGTATGCAAGATACTAGAAGAGAGCTCTTCATGTGGTAGAAGTTTGGGTATGGTTCATGGTGTGAAAAATAAAGAGGAGGGTCCTCTCTCTTGGGTGTGCGTAAAAATCTGAATTTCAGATTTTAAGTTCTAAGGGTTTGGGAGGAGGAAATAAATTAGAAAAAAATTATTTTCTTCTCTATACTTTTTTTACCTCTTCATCTCCTCTAGAAGTCTATCTTCAACTTTTAAAAAGGTTCTAAAGATTTAAAAAAAGAATTCAGATTGGCCAAGAAGAAGGTCTTCGCGCGAGCTAGCACTCCCGAAAAGATCGATCAGATCGGAGCTTCTAGTAGATTTTCCATAGAGGCCAGATGTATGTGTAGCTATGAACAACAAGCAAGGATCCTCTCTATCTTATCTCTCAGTAGTGGAGATCATCGACCCATGTTCAGGTATGGAGTTTTGAACTCAAATTAGAAGTAGATGTAATCTACTGCTCATATGCATGCATGATGATTTTATCTTCAGATTATTTTAGATTTTACATGCAACATAATATATCATAGATCCTAGATTAGGTTGATTTAATGATTAGATCTTATGTATGTTAGATTAATTTGATTAATCTAATGATCTTCCACTATAATTTTATGAAAAAATTTCAAAATATATGCATGAAATCACCTACATATCCCAATAGATTGATTCCATCTTGATACGCATCTTACTCCTATAGTGGACCAACTGTCGCCAAAATTCACTACAAGAACCTATTGAGACCCATGTTTATATGTCAGTCAAACTCCAGTAGCCTCACTGTAAGTAATTGTACCATCTCAGATCAAAAGATCATTCACATAACTACAACATCAAGACAATCACTAACGATCGAATAGAAATCCAAGTGATCTCTCGTATGGTCACACTCAGTATTAGTTATTCTCTAACAACTATCCGCACTCATCACCTAATATCTCTACACTATAGACCATAGACTCATCTACTTCAAAAAAAGTGATTTATTCATCGGTCTATCCGGATCAATCATCATCCTCATGATAATACTATGATCAAGAGTATTTAAGAATTAAATACATGTCTCTAATTCTTAACTCTTTGAGAATATGTGTCGGAAGTTAATTCCATGGATAATTCAAAAATACATCACACTTGAATAAAAAATAAATTTACCTTTTATTGATCAAATCAATTTATAAAGTATAAAATTGTGTCCTAGATTTATTATAATATGTCAGCCATATTGACTTCTAGGATATGCATCTAACAAACTCGTTGTAATTTCTCTGTGTGATACTACTACCTAGGTATTGGATATCGAAAGTCTAATTAATATTTATAATTTATTGCAGAGACTTCAAGTTAGTAGAAAATTCAAAGATGGTGAATGATTCCTGAACATTGGAGATGGAAACCTTGTTCTAGTTCTATCCCTGAAAACTATTCAGCTTACTTTTGAATTTAGGGTTGTCATATGAGATGATTATTATTATTATCTTTTCTTTCTGATGAATATCATCTCTATAGGCCTTTTGGCCAAAATTTATTTTAATTTTTTAATAAAAAATAATTTTTATGATATCATTATGAATGGTACTATAATTATGTATGGATAATTAAAATATGACATATATCTTCTATCACAGTCTATAAGTGTAATGTACACATCTAATAAATGTCCTAAAGTAGATAATGTCAGTGATACTTATCTTTGCCATTATCGGTTAGGTCATGTAAACAAGAACAAGATGAACCGATTAACTAAAGAAGAAATCATCAAAATTGATAATTGTGAATCATTATCGATTTATAAATCTTATCTTCTTGGTAAGATGATAAAGTCACCCTTTAAAAGAAAAGATGAGTGAGCCATTGATGTTTTAAGTCTAATACATAGTGATGTATATGGACCCATGAGCACAAGTGCCAGAGGTGGGTATAATTATTTCATTACTTTCACTGACAACCTATTGAGCTATGAGTATATTTTTCTTATGAAACATCAGTCTAAATTATTTAAAATGTTCAAATGATTCTGTAGTAAAATAGAAAAGTAAACCAGAAAGAGTACTAAAACTTTTCGATCAGATCGAGGAGGTGAATATCTTTCTAATGAGTTTCTAATATATCTAAAAAAAAATAAGATTCTCTCATAATGTATTCCTCCTAAGACACCACAGCATAATGGTGTGTCAGAAAGGAGGAATCGAACACTGTTAGACATGGCATGATAGACTTTGTGCCTCTGCCAATCTCCTTGTAGGGATATGCTCTAGAAATTATAAGTTATATTTTGAATAATATTTTAAGCAAATCGATCACTAAAACTCTATATAAGATATGGACTGAGTGTAGGCCAACAGTCTTTCACCTTAAGATTTGGGGTTATCCAGCTTATGTCAAATATTTACAGACCGACAAGCTTCGATCAAGGTCCGATAAGTATTTATTTGTAAGATATCCAAAGAAAATAAAAAGATACTATTTCTACCTCACAGAAGAATAAAAGGTGTTTATCAGTAATAGAATAGTTGTTGCTCCTAGATTGATTTTGATGATTACAAAGCAGATTGAAGGGATACAAATAATTTTAAAATGAAAAAGTCCTTATGCTCTTCAAGGGCAAAATCATAATTTCACTAAAATCCTGATTTGATAGTACCATTTGGTAGAACAAATGATTTGAAATCTATTGATAAAAATTTCATTATGTTTGGACTTATATTTTTGAAGTTATGAAGGTTTGAAGTGCATGAGTCGACTCATGAGTCAACTCATGGCACTGTGAGCTGATTGGCATGAAAAAAATTCTCCTTGGCACGCTAATTTTCTGGCTTGGCACGACCTGTGAGACGACTCATGAGTCGACCCACAAGGTATGAGTCGACTCATGAGTCGACCCCTGTTAATTTGAGCCAAGAATTTCCAGAAACGCATTCTCTGGTTTTTGCAACAGAGGTCGACTCATGAGTCGACCCCTGAAGCATGAGTCGACTCATGAGTCGACCCCTGCGACGGGAAATGTCAGCAACGGCTATTTTTTTGCCCGTTTTAATTGCCATTTATGCTTCCTAAAAATCCTCTAACGGCTCTTTATCTACCTAAAATGTTTTCTCTTGCTTCTAATGCTACAAAATGCTTTAAATAGTGAAAGAAATTGTAGATTAAATAGCGGATCAAACGTGAAATCAAAAAATGAGAAGAACAGAAGAAAGGATCCGAAATTTGCAAGAAAAAGCCTGAGATCAACGAAAAATCCAAAAAGAAAAAGAGAGAGGATCCACAATATACCAGAGAGATTGTGAAAGAGAAAAGCAAGAGCTTTCAAGGAGAGAATTCTTCACGCCTATTGTTTCAACCTTGATCTAGAGATTGTTTCAAAGCTTTCAAGAGATCTTCAATCAACAATCAACCTCTTCTCAAGCATTCAAGCTTTCATCCACTTTGAGAAAATCTGAAAAAGGGGTTCTTCATTTGAGTAAAGCTTTTATTGTTATATTCGCTCATTTAAGGAGCTGTTATTGTATTAATCTGTGCTCTAAATTTTCTAACTCTTTGTGAGTTTTTGTTCTTATTTTTGGAGGATTTCCAAAACAAGAAAAGGTTGATCCGAACCTGAAATCGGAGTATTTTGGGTTTACTTGTACCCGAGAAACAAGTGATCTAGCTTGGGATAGCTAGTGTCGGAGTTTTCGACGTTTTGTATTCGGGTTGAATACAAAGGATAGTGGATTGAAATTCTCAAGTAGGATCTTGGGGAGTGGATGTAGGTGCAAGGTTAGCACCGAACCACTTTAAATCTTTGTGTTTGTGGTGTGCTTTATCTCTTCACTTTATTTCTTTATTATATTCTTGCATTCCTGTCTTAGGGAATTAATATTGAATTAAAGTCTTTGTTTTGTTCTTCATAAGTAATCTGTTGGACTTAAAATTTTTTAGAAACCCAATTCACCCCCCCTCTTGGGTTGCATAGCTGGGCAACAAGTGGTATCAGAGCCGGTGCTCTAGCCCTTCTTTGATCTAACAATCAAAGAGTCAAAGATCTATGGCAACCCATGTTGGTACTTCTCTAGCCGAGGGGCAATCAACAAACCGACCTCCACTTTTCAATGGGTCTAATTACACCTATTGGAAAGCTCGGATGAAGATTTTCATACAAGCACTCGACTATGATATGTGGAGTATCATAGTGAATGGTCCTCACACACCCACCAAGATTATAGATGGTGAGGAGTCAACCAAACCCGAGAAAGAATGGGATGAGGTTGACAAGAAATTGGCACAATTAAATGCCAAAGCCATGAATGTTCTTTATTGTGCACTAGATGCTAGTGAATTCAATCGCATTTCTACTTGTGCATCTGCTAAAGAAATATGGGATAGGTTAGAAGTCACCCATGAGGGAACAAATCAAGTAAAAGAGTCTAAAATAAACATGCTTGTACATAAATATGAATTGTTCAAAATAGAGCATGATGAGTCCATAACTGCTATGTTTACTCGTTTTACTGATATAATCAATGGTTTAAAGAGTCTTGGCAAATCTTATACTAACAGTGAACTTGTAAGGAAGATTCTCAGGTCACTGCCAAGAACTTGAGAAGCCAAGGTGACTGCCATCCATGAAGCAAAGGACTTGAACACTCTACCTCTAGAAGAGCTTCTTGGATTCTTGATGACTCATGAACTTAGCATGAAGCAACATCAAGAGGATGAAGTCAAAAAGAAAAGAACCATTGCCCTCAAATCCACAACTTCGCCTGATTATGAAACAGATGAATCTGAAGATGAAAAACAGGATGAAGAGATGGCTCTCATCACCCGAAAATTTAAGAAGTTTCTAAGAAAAAGGAAACAGGGGATGAGAAAGAAATTCACAAAAGGGGATCAAAGCAAAGAAAAGGAGAAAGATCAACCCCCTATATGCTACGAGTGCAAGAAGCCAGGATATTTCAGATCCGAATATCCACAATTGAAGAAAGGTCCAAAGAAGTTCAAAAAGAAGGCAATGATGGCGACCTGGAGTGCGAGTGATGACTCAAGCTCCGACGAGGAAACCTCAACAGAACAAGCCAACCTGTGCCTGATGGCACATGAAAATGAGGTAACTTCTGAATCCACTAGTGAATTTACTTTTGAAGAATTGCATGAAGCATTCTATGATTCAATTGATGAATTAAAGAAACTAGGGAAGAAAAACAAAGAGCTGAAATTGGAAAATCAGTCCTTAGTGAAACAAGCTGAAAATCTTTCAATTGAAAAATTCACCTTGATTCAAGAAAATCAAAACTTAAAGGATGAAATGAACAAGCTAAAATCTATAGTAGATAAGTTCACCTTAAGTTCAAACAAACTAAATATGATCCTTGAAAATCAGAAAGCTATATATGATAAGGCTGGACTTGGTTATAAACCCCTGAAGAAACAAAAATTTCTGAAGGATATTTATGTAAATTATTCAAGTAACAAGTCTACAAATATTACTTGTTTCAAATGTGGAAGAATAGGACATAAATCATACACATGTCTTATTAATAAATATGCAAACACAAAGAAAATATGGGTTCCAAAAGGAACCATTCTGACTAACCTGAAAGGACCCAAGAAAGCTTGGGTACCTAAGACAGAAACGTGACCTTTGCTTGCAGGTGTGTCTAGCATCCCAAGAAGGAAACAGGAAATGGTATCTTGACAGTGGATGCTCGAGACACATGACTGGTGATGAATCACAATTCATCACGCTTGATGCTAAGGATGGAGGGATGGTCACCTTTGAAGATAATGGCAAAGGAAAGATCATCGGGATAGGTAACATTGGTATCACTCCCTCCAAATACATTGAGAATATTTTATTAGTTAAAGGTTTAAAGCATAACTTACTTAGCATTAGTCAATTCTGTGATAAAGGGTATAAAGTAAGTTTTGAATCGTCTGTTTGCATTGTGACGAGTCCTATTAACGATGGCATTAAATTTATAGGACATAGGCATGGCAATGTTTATATGGTAGACTTGAATGATTTAACAAAATTAGACATGCAATGCCTAGTTTTCTTAAATGCTAAAATAAATGAGACTAGTTGGCTGTGGCATCGTAGACTTGCACACATTAGCATGCATTCTCTCTCAAAATTAATTAAAAAGGATTTAGTTCTCGGTTTGCCAAAACTGAATTTTGAAAAGGATAGAATTTGTGATGCATGCCAATTAGGTAAACAAACTAGAGTATCATTTAAATCCAAAAACACTGTTTCAACTTCTAGACCATTAGAGCTCTTACATATGGATTTGTTTGGACCAACTAGAACCACTAGTCTAGGAGGAAAATGATATGGATTTGTAATAATAGATGATTACTCTCGTTTTACTTGGGTTTTCTTTTTGGCTCACAAAAATAAAACTTTTCATATTTTCACTAAATTTTATCGAAAAGTCTCTAATGAAAAAGGTTTTTTAATTCAAAATATTAGAAGTGACCATGGAACTGAATTTGAAAATCAAAATTTTGAAATTTTTTGTGATGAAAATGGAATTGGCCATAACTTCTCTGCTCCTAGGACACCCCAACAAAATGGGGTAGTTGAAAGGAAAAACAGAACCTTAGAAGAAATGGCCCGTACCATGCTTTGTGAAAGCAACCTTCCAAGATATTTTTGGACGGAAGCAATTAACACAGCATGTTACATTCTAAATCATGCTTTAATTAGACAATTTTTAAAGAAAACCCCCTATGAACTTTGGAAAGGAAGAAAACCAAATATTGCATATTTTCATGTTTTTGGTTGCCGATGTTTTGTATTAAATAATGGCAAAGAAAAACTTGGTAAATTTGATGCAAAATCAGATGAAGCAATCTTTCTAGGTTACTCCTCCACTAGTAAAGCATTTAGAGTTTTCAACAAAAGAACTTTAGTAGTTGAGGAGTCCATACATGTTGTTTTTGATGAATCTAACGATCTTCCTTCAAGGAAGAATGAGGGTGTTGATGATGCAGAGCCACTAATAGAAGGTATGAAGGAGATCACTCTGAAAGACTCAGCAACTCCAAAAGACAAGGATCAAGAAGACGAACAAAATGAAAGAGGTGAAGAAATTCAAGAACAACCTCAAGGTACAAATGACCTACCCAAGGAATGGAGGTATGTTCACAATCACCCTAAGGAGTTAATTATCGGTGATCCTATGCATGAGGTAAAAACACGTTCTTCACTTAGAGATGTACTTAATCATTGTGCTTTTGTATCTCAACTTGAACCTAAAACTTTTGAAGAGGCTGAAAATGATCATAACTGGATTAATGCTATGCAAGAGGAACTTAATCAATTTGAAAGAAATAATGTTTGGACCTTAGTATCAAGACCTAAAGATTACTCAATAATTGGAACAAAATGGGTCTTTAGAAACAAATTAGATGAGCATGGAAATGTAATTAGAAATAAAGCAAGACTGGTTGCTAAGGGATATAATCAAGAAGAAGGAATTGATTTTGATGAAACCTTTGCACCTGTTGCTAGATTAGAAGCTATTAGACTTCTACTTGCATATGCTTGCTTTATGAAATTCAAATTATTTCAAATGGATGTTAAAAATGCATTTTTAAATGGATATATTTCTGAAGAAGTGTATGTAGAACAACCCCCTAGATTTGAAACTCATGCTTTTCCCAATCATGTCTTTAGATTAAATAAAGCTTTATATGGATTAAAACAAGCACCTAGAGCATGGTATGAAAGGCTAAGCTAATTTCTACTAAATAATGGGTTCTCAAGAGGCAATGTAGATACAACCCTATTTATTAAAAGAAACCAAAATGATATGCTAATTATACAAATTTATGTTGATGACATAATTTTTGGGTCTACTAATGAATCCCTTTGTCAAGACTTTGCTAAGCTTATGCAGGGAGAGTTCGAGATGAGCATGATGGGAGAACTCACTTTCTTCCTCAGACTCCAAATCAAACAATCAAAAGAGGGAATCTCCATCACCCAAAGCAAGTACACCAAGGAACTACTCAAAAGATTTGGAATGGAGAATTGCAAACCAATTGGCACACCAATGAGTCCCTCATGTAAGCTTGACAAGGATGATGAAGGTAAAAGCGTAGACTTAAAATACTATAGAGGTATGATTGGCTCATTATTATATTTAACTGCAAGTAGGCCTGATATCATGTTTAGTGTTTGCTTATGTGCAAGATATCAATCTAATCCTAAAGAATCTCATTTGAATGCTGTTAAAAGAATCCTTAGATACTTAAATGGTACTCAAACTCTAGGGTTATGGTACTCTAAGGACTCACAAATTAATTTGTTAGGATATTCTGATGCTGATTTTGCTGGATGTAAATTAGATAGAAAAAGCACAAGTGAAACTTGCCAATTTCTTGGAGTAAACCTAATCTCATGGTTTAGCAAGAAACAAAATTCGGTGGCACTGTCTACGGCTGAGGCCGAATACATTGCAGCCGGAAGTTGTTGTGCTCAAATCTTGTGGATTAAGCAACAACTCGAAGATTTTGGAATCAAACTTAATGAAACATCAATAAAATGTGATAATACAAGTGCCATAAATCTATCTAAAAATTCAATTCAACACTCAAGATCTAAACATATTGAAATAAGACATCATTTCATAAGAGAACATGTTCAAAATAAAAATGTAATTCTTGAATATGTTTGCACTGAAAATCAATTAGCCGATATCTTTACAAAGGCCCTTAGTGAGGATAGATTCTGTGAAATTAGGAGAAATCTAGGAATTCTAGATCCATTTGCCTAAAATTTCTCAATTTCCAAAGAATTGATTAGAGCTCAATTTTTAACATCTATCCTGGTCTCAAAAGCTCAGATTTATCATTCTAAAAACTTATCATTGAGCAAAATTCCTTCACTCAAAATTTCAAATTTTTCTGGAATTTATTCATATTTTTTCTGATTTTCTGAACTTCATGAGTCGACCCCCATGAGTCGACTCAATGGCAAACTTGTAAATCCCACAAACTTTCAACGGGTTCATTGTTTTTATAACGGGAACCCTGTTTGTGAGACGACTCATCTTCCCATCGTCTTCCTTCCGAAAGCCGTTCTTTCCAACTCTTTCTTGCTCCAAATCCAAGGATCAATTCTGAGGCAATTCTCCCTCCTCCTCTCCACCAAAAATCGCCTCCTTCAAAAGGATTTTCTGTGCTTTCTCGCTTTGCTTGGCGCGGTTTGAACGTGCCCTAGCACTTCATCGAACTTTCAAAATCCACTTCTTTTCTCCACTAAAATTCCTCTTTACTCTCTTGTGATCCCTCCTCCACTCAATTCAAGTCTTCTTGTCTGCTACTTTATTGGATATGGCTCCAAAGATGAAACTTCCCCAAAGAAGGAAATCAATCCGTGAGCCTGAGGAATTTGTCCGAAAGAAAAGGCATGCTCAGTCTTCCAGTGTTCCCGATCCAGTTTCAGTACCTGCTCAAGGTCTCTCTCAATCCTCCATAAGCCCCAGTGTAAATCCTCTTTCTGATAGAAAAGTAGAAATCGGGAAAAATATAGATTTTCGGTTCTTTGAGAAAGAAGGCTTTACTTTTGCTACCAAGATCAAAAATCAAGGATGGGAACTCTATTGCTCTCTTAAGGAAGTCACCTATGTTGATCTTGTTAGAGAGTTCTACCAGAACCTAAATTATGGAAATGGGTCAGTGACTTCAACAGTCAAGGGGATTGACATATGCTTGGATTCTAGGATATTGGGAGAAATACTTCAGTTGCCTAGTGAAGGATACTCATATATGGAACTCCCAATTAAAGAAGAAGGGATCAGAATTATCTTAGGAGAAGCTTTTTCAGGAAATTTAAACAAATTGGAAGCAAAGCTATTGTCCATTGAGATGAGGATCCTGCATCAGATTGTAACAAAACTCTTCTTTCCTAGGAGTGGTAGGCATGATCTACTGTCTGGCAGAGATGTATGTGTCATGTTTCATGTCATCACTCAGACCCCCCTGAACCTCCCTGCACTTATGATAGAGGCCATGAGAGAAACTTTGAACAGATCCAAGGCACACTTGCCTTATGGTATGGCCCTTACTAGAGTATTTAGGAGGTTTGGAGTTAGCTGTGAGGGGGAGACACCTACCAAGCTCTCACATGTGGACACTTTCAACCAACACAGCCTACACCGAATGGGAATTACAAAGACTGTTGGTGGTTGGATCAAGGGCTCTGAAGAAAGAGCTGAGGAGAGAGTTGAGGAAAGAGTTGAAGACAGAACTGAAGGCAGAGTAGAAGAAGAAGGTCCATCTTCTCCTGTACATGACTTCAGGGAAGCATCACCGGATACCCAGTTCATTCCTGATACTGAGACTGGCCCTTCTGAGTTTACTAGGATGCCCACACCAGTGTATCAGCTAGAGAGCAGAGCACCTCATTCAGAGTTCAGACTGGCTGATGATCAGATCGAGCATATATCTCAGCGTGTGGCTTCTTTGCTGTCTAGCCAGTGGAGTAGTACTTCTTTTGCACCTGGAGCTACCTCTTCTGATCAGACCATTACTCCCCACATCTCCACTGTATTTCAGATGATTTCAGATCAGTCCGTCAGGATACAGCAGCTTGAGGACACAGTCTGGAGACTGACTGGCAGAGTTCTTGACTTGCAGGGGCAAGTCCTTGCATTGGCCCATCCCCAGCCACAGGAGTCTACTATTGAGGTCACAGACCTCACTGCAGAGGCTGGCAGGCTCAAAGGAGCACTAGAAGGTGGATATGAATTACTGAGGAAAGAGATCCGAGGATCGAGTGAGCATGCTACCACCCAGTTCACTGCTCTACTTCAATCTGTTTCCAGAGCACTGAACGTACTTGATTCTATCAGACTCATGGTATCAGCCCTAGCATTTCAGCATTCTCAGCCACCCAGTTCATCTCGCTCTCCTACTCGTGGCAGAGGCAGACGGGGTAGAGGACGCACTTCTGATCCATCATCTCCTCACCCTATATCTGATGACTCCGATCATTGACCTATCTTGATCATTACTAGATCCTAGGTGTTAGTATTTTGTTCTAGGATCTATACCTTGGGGCCATGTATTGACAATTAGCTGGTTGAATTTTATTTTTAAGAACTATGTATTGAAACAATTATGATATTAATGGAATCATCTTTTACCTATATTTCTACCTCTTTGTAATGATCATATTTTGGTTATATATTTTCTTCTTGTTGAAATATTGTCTTCTCCTTGTTGTTGTTTGCTGTTGATACTTGCTATATTAAGGGGGAGCAAACATCTGTGAAAAACTCTAAAGAGGAAGAAAATAAAGAATATTTCAGAAAAAGAAAAGGAAGAGTTAACTATGTTTGATGATGTCAAAAAGGGGGAGAAATTAAACAAAAACAAAAATTGAAATTAGACAAAAAGCAAAACCCTAAATTATGAGAAAAAGGAGAAGAAATTAAACAAAAACAAAGATTGGAAGATTAAAACAAATATTGGAGAAATTAAATAAATATTGAAGAAATTAAACAAAAACAAAGAATGGAAGATTAAAACAAATATTGGAGAAATTAAATAAATATTGGAGAAATTAAACAAAAACAAAGATTGGAAGATTAAAACAAATATTGGAGAAATTAAATAAATATTGGAGAAATTAAACAAAAACAAGGATTGAAAGATTAAACAAAACTTTGAGAAATTTGGTATCAGATAGAACTTAAACAAAAAGTCATCCATCAAAAGCAAAATCATAAGTACAATGCAAATAAGTATTTTTTTTATATGCTCTGATATATTTCAAAATTCAAACTTGCTCTGATACATCTTTTGAAATTTTATTCACCTTGATACATCTTAAGAAATTTGTTTTACTCTGATACACCCTACAATTTCTTTTAACTTGCTCTGATATATTATAACATTTAATCTGATACAGTGTGAAAGTTTCTCTGATAAATTATAAAATTTGATCTGATACAGTGTGAAAGTTTCTCTGATATATTATAACATTTGCTCTGATACAGTGTGAAATTTTCTCTGACATTTGCTCTAATACAGTGTGAAATTTTCTCTGATATATTATAACATTTGCTCTGATACAGTGTGAAATTTTCTCTGACATTTGCTCTAATACAGTGTAAAATTTTCTCTGATATATTATAAAATTTTCTTGCTCCGATACATTATAAAATCTTTTCTAATATCATTGTAAAAATTATTTTTCTTGCTCTGATACATTGCAAAATTTATTTCTCTTCTCTTGCTCTGATATATCTTAAACTCAAAATGATCTAATACCCTTTTCAAATCTTTAAGAAAATGGACAAACTATTTTTGCATTTATATTACATGCCAAAAGAATCATACTCTTTTCAAGCATATACACCTATAATGGATTCTTTTGAAATTAATGCATTAACATAAATATTTTTGTTCAAATGTTTTGTCATCATCAAAAAGGGGGAGATTGTTGCTCCTAGATTGATTTTGATGATTACAAAGCAGATTGAAGGGATACAAATAATTTTAAAATGAAAAAGTCCTTATGCTCTTCAAGGGCAAAATCATAATTTCACTAAAATCCTGATTTGATAGTACCATTTGGTAGAACAAATGATTTGAAATCTATTGGTGAAAATTTTATTGTGTTTGGACTTATATTTTTGAAGTTATGAAGGTTTGAAGTGCATGAGTCGACTCATGAGTCCACTCATGGCACTGTGAGCTGATTGGCACGAAAAAAATTCTCCTTGGCACGCTAGTTTTCTGGCTTGGCATGACCTGTGAGTCGACTCATGAGTCGACCCACAAGGCATGAGTCGACTCATGAGTCGACCCCTGCTAATTTGAGCCAAGAATTTCCAGAAACGCATTCTCTGGTTTTTGCAACAGAGGTCGACTCATGAGTCGACCCCTGAAGTATGAGTCGACTCATGAGTCGACCCCTGCGACGGGAAATGTCAGCAACGGCTATTTTTTTGCCCATTTTAATTGCCATTTATGCTTCCTAAAAATCCTCTAACGGCTCTTTATCTACCTAAAATGTTTTCTCTTGCTTCTAATGCTACAAAATGCTTTAAATGGTGAAAGAAATTGCAGATTAAATAGCGGATCAAATGTGAAATCAAAAAATGAGAAGAACAGAAGAAAGGATCCAAAATTTGCAAGAAAAAGCCTGAGATCAACGAAAAATCCAAAAAGAAAAAGAGAGAGGATCCACAATATACCAGAGAGATTGTGAAAGAGAAAAGCAAGAGCTTTCAAGGAGAGAATTCTTCATGCCTATTGTTTCAACCTTGATCTAGAGATTATTTCAAAGCTTTCAAGAGATCTTCAATCAACAATCAACCTCTTCTCAAGCATTCAAGCTTTCATCCACTTTGAGAAAATCCAAAAAAGGGGTTCTTCATTTGAGTAAAGCTTTTATTGTTATATTCGCTCATTTAAGGAGTTGTTATTGTATTAATCTGTGCTCTAAATTTTCTAACTCTTTGTGAGTTTTTGTTCTTATTTTTGGAGGATTTCCAAAACAAGGAAAGGTTGATCCGAACCTGAAATCAGAGTGTTTTGGGTTTACTTGTACCCGAGAAACAAGTGATCTAGCTTGGGATAGCTAGTGTCGGAGTTTCTGACATTTTGTATTCGGGTTGAATACAAAGGATAGTGGATTGAAATTCCCAAGTAGGATCTTGGAGAGTGGATGTAGGTGCAAGGTTAGCACCAAACCACTTTAAATCCTTGTGTTTGTGGTGTGCTTTATCTCTTCACTTTATTTCTTTATTATATTCTTGCATTCCTGCCTTAGGGAATTAATATTGAATTAAAGTCTTTGTTTTGTTCTTCATAAGTAATCTGTTGGACTTAAATTTTTTTAGAAACCCAATTCACCCCCCCTCTTGGGTTGCATAGCTGGGCAACAATAGTCTTTTTGGAAAGAGAGTTCCTTAGAAAGGAACTGATGCCACAAAGATCAAACTTGGTAAAGTTTGTGAGGTAGAAAATCAGACACCTTTGAATCGGAATACAGAACCAGATTTGATTGAAGAATCAAATTCGGAGCCTATCATAGATGTGCTATTGAGAAGATCCAATAGAGTACCACATCAAACAGATAGATACAATAGTTTTTTGGTCTGAGATGGTGATCCTATCAAACTAGATGAGAACGATGAGGATCTGATCATCTATATGGATGCCACGCAGAGGTCCTATTCTGAGAAATGACTAAAAATTATAAAATTTAAAATGGAGTCCATGAAGATCAATAGTGTATAGACACTTGTTGATCCACCCAAAGGGATTAAACCCATAGGGTGTAAATGGACTTCAAAAGAAAAAGAGGAGCGGATGGAAAGATAGAGACCTATAAAGTCCGTCTAGTTGCCAAGGGATATCGTCAACATTATGATATTAACTATGACAAGATATTCTCTTCTGTGATAATGTTCAAGTTCATTCGGATTATGCTTGCTATAGCAGCACACCTAGATTATGAGATCGGACAAATGGATGTCAAAATCCCTTTCATTAATAGAGAGTTAGAAGAAGAGGTGTATATGATATAACCTGAAGGGTTCACTCCATAGATAAATCTCAAGTGTGCAAGCTAAACAGGTCTATTTATAAATTGAAGCAAGCTTCTCGAAGTTGGAACATACATTTTGATGAGACGATCAAAATGTATGCTTTCATTAAGAACAGAGAGGAGCCTTGCATTTATAAATGGGTTAATGATTCTATAGTCATCTTTCCTATATTGTATGTAGATGACATACTCTTAATAGAAAATGACATCCTTACTTTACGAAGTATAAAGCTGTAGCTATCACCACAATTCTCCATAAAGAATTTGGGAGAGGCATCCTACATCCTAGGGGTGAAGATCTATAGGGATAGATCTAGAAAGATGCTTGGACTATCCCAATCCATGTACATAGATATTGTACTAAAATAGTTCAACATGAAAATTTTCAAGAAGCACTATCTTTTGATAGGCCAAAAAATTACTCTCTCTAAGAAAGATTGTTCGACAACTCCTCAAGAAAGAGAGTATATGAGTAGAATCTCATGTACCTTGATAGTGAAATCTATCATATATGCTATGATATGTACGAAGTTAGATATGATCTACTCACTAGAAGTAGTGAATAGATATCAGTCTGATCTGAAAGAGAACCATTGAAAGATTGTAAAGATAATCCTTAAGTATTTGAGAAATACCAAGGATGAATGGTTAATCTATGGAGATACAGACTTTAAACTAGTGGGATATACTAATTTTAATTTTCAGTCTGATCATGATGATCGCAAAAGTGTGTCTGACTATTTTTTACTTTATTTGGTGAAGCAATCTACTAGAGGAGTTTCAAGCAGCATACAGTAGCTGATTCAATATGTGAAGTAGAATACATTACGACTGTTGGGAATAGTGTCCCAAAGCCAATCGTCAGCCTATTGACGGTTGTGCTCTTTGTTGTATTAGTACATAAATCATAAATAAATAAAATTTAATTTGATATTTTTCATCACAAATTGTCATCTTCTAATGAACTCCTGTGTTGTGGTGAAGTCCTTAGGACTATTTAGACTCGACAAAGGAGGAGTTATCGTTTAGTCCTTAAACCTGTTTGCGACCAAATGATACGTTGTTACCAAGGACAACAATGTTTATCGAGCATAGGTCGTTGTGTGCCATATAAGTTGGTTGTCCTCTTAACCAAAGAGTGTGGAGACACTGGTATGGCATACAGGTGAGATGTAAGGGTACATCTGCACTGAACATGACCGACTCCAGAGCTTTTTCTGCGGTCAAGATTTGCTCCGATGGGATATGGGTATAACTGTCCCTCCGACCTGAGACCGCCATGGTGACTTGCAAGCAACTCACTGCACTTGGGTACTGGACTACCTGAATTTCTAATTCAGTGACGGAAGTGTTGGGAAATATGTCCCAAAAAGCCAATCATCAAGCTGTTGACGGTTGAGCAACCAAGTATTGTAATTGATTTGTTAATAAATAAAATATATTTGGCATCTTCATCATAAGCTTTCATCTTCTAATGAACTCCGTTGCTGTGATGAAGTCCTTAGGACTATTTAAGTTCGATAAAGAGAGGATTTATCGATTAGTCCTTAAAACTGTTCACGACCAAATGATAAGCTGTTAATAAGGACAACAGCTTCTATCGAGCATAGGTCGCTGTAGGCCATATGGGTTGGTTGTCCTCTTAACCAAGGAGTGTGGAGACACTGGTATGGCATACAGGTGAGATGTAAGGGTACATCATCATTGAACGTGACCAACTCCAAAGTATTCTGTTGTCGAGAATGTCTCTGATGGGATATAGGTATAAGTGTCCCTTAGACCTGAGATCGCCTCAGTGACTTGCAAACAACTCACTGTGCTTTGGTACTGGACTAACTGAATTTTTAATTCAGAGATGGAAGGCTTCTGGGCACAGTCAAGTACTTGCGAAGTCAGAGTGTGATCGAGATGGGATTGACCACTCCAAGAGTTGGAGAAGAATGAGTCGCTGTATTTTAATTTAGCAAAACCTTGGCCAGGGTAATCCATCAGATAGATTTGATATTTTGAAATATAATGTGGACAACCTAATCGAGTTGACAGTTGAACTCTGGGGTGTCCTATGATCATTTTGGTCAAGGGGATGAATTATATGAAAACTATATCCGCATGGGTTCTAAGGATGTTGTTCTACACATTCGACCTATCCGATCGTCGGGTACCATTGCTAGATGGTCACTTCGATCGGTATAGAAATTTATTCCTGTGCTACCGGCTTAGGTTCGGACCTATGAGGTCATACACATTAGAGTTTATGATCCGATCGGATGGTTGATCAACGATTAAGAATCATTCTAGGGTTAAATGATCAATACGATTGACATTTAACCCAGTGCAAGTGTTGCAGGAGGATCAATTAGCAATTCGATTGCTAATTGACTTAATTTGATTAAGTCATGTTGGGAAATGTGTCCCAAAAAGCCAATCGTCAAGCTGTTGACGGTTGAGCAACCAAGTATTGTAATTGATTTGTTAATAAATAAAATATATTTGTCATTTTTATCATAAGCTTTCATCTTCTAATGAACTCTGTTGTTATGATGAAGTCCTTAGGACTATTTAGATTCGATAAAGAGAGGATTTATCAATTAGTCCTTAAAACTGTTCACGATCAAATGATAGGCTGTTAATAAGGACAACAGCTTCTATCGAGCATAGGTCGCTGTAGGCCATATGGGTTGGTTGTCCTCTTAATCAAAGAGTGTGGAGACACTGGTATAGCATACAGGTGAGATGTAAGGGTACATCATCATTGAACGTGACCAACTCCAGAGTATTCTGCTGTCGAGAATGTCTCTGATGGGATATAAGTATAAGTGTCCCTTAGACCTGAGATCGCCTCAGTGACTTGCAAGCAACTCACTGTACTTTGGTACTGGACTAACTGAATTTCTAATTCAGGGATGGAAGGCTTCTGGGCACAGTCAAGTACTTGCGAAGTCAGAGTGTGATCGAGATGGGATTGACCACTCCAAGAGTTGGAGAAGAATGAGTCGCTGTATTTCAATTTAGCAAAATCTTGGCCAGGGTAATCCATCAGATGGATTTGATGTTTTGAAATACAATGTGGACAACCTGATTAGAGTTGACAGTTGAACTCTGGAGTGTCCTATGATCATTTTGGTCAAGGGGATGAATTATATGAAAACTATATCCGCATGGGTTCTAAGAATGTTGTTCTACACATTCGACCTATCCGGTCGTCGGGTACCATTGCTAGATGGTCACTTCGATTGGTATAAAAATTTATTTCTATGCTACCGGCTTAGGTTCGAACCTATGAGGTCACACACATTAGAGTTCATGATCCGATCGGATGGTTGATCAACGATTAAGAATCATTCTAGGGTTAAATGATCAATACGATTGACATTTAACCCAGTGCAAGTGTTGCAGGAGGATCGATTAGCAATTCGATTTGATTAAGCCAATAGACTGAGATTAAGTCTAATTAAATATGATTTAATTAGATTTAGTTTGGGCTTGATTGGATCAAGTCCAATTGGTTTATTGGATAAGCCAAGTGCAAGGAAAAACTAGTCCTAGTTCAACTAGGACTTGGGTCAATCTAATTTCTAATTTGATTAGAAAATTAAATCAGATTTAAATCTAATTTAATCTGATTAAATTAGGTTTTTAATTGGGTTAAGACTTATTTTAATTGGATTGATCTAATTTTGATTTGATTTGGTTTGAAAAACCAAATTAAAACAAGTCATAAGACAGAATCCTAATAAGACTAGGATTCCACCTTGCACCACATAAGCCTTCTCTACGCCCTCTCTCTTATTCAATGCCAATCTCCACTTATTTTGTATGACAAAAGCCCTCTCCCAGATCTCTCCCACATTCACAAAAGGTCTCCTCTCTTCTTTCTTACATGGAATGTGGTTTGGATCAAATCTAAAAGGAATAAGTTTGGATTTTGAATTCTATGAGATAGAGTTTTAGAAATCCAAAACTCTTTCAATTTTGCACCAAATTTATCCCAATTTTTTTTGGAATTTTTGTGACTTTTATGGTATACATTGTGCATCCTTTTCTGGTAATCCATACATAAAAATATGAACGAGGTGCTCAAGAGTTGGGCATCTCTTAACTTGCCATGTTTGGATAAGCCTTGACTAGGTGTTTGACCTAGACAAGGACTCTATCATATCTCTCTATATAAGATGAGTTTCTTTATGAAATTTTATAGACAGTCAGATATTTGAGATAACTTTGTGCCATCCAAAAATTATAGAGAAATACCTTTGTATCATGGAGATATAAAAGATGCAAGTTTGGGTGTCTAGAGAGAAAAACGTGAAGAAGAAGAGGGTCTTCTTCTAGGGTTTTTGTTTTCATATCTTTCCTCCCTTCATCTTGAGTTTTCTGAGAGCGTCTCAGATCTGAAACTCTTCCTTTTACTTTCCATCTTTGGAAGATTCTAAATCAAGAAGAAGGAGGCACCTGATCAACCATCAAAGAAGGATCAGCGCAGTACTAGCATACTGTGCTGATTTCCTGAAGCAGGACTTCTGATCGAGATTCGTGGGCTCGTGTGGATGACTCCTAGAGGTCGGATGCGTGTGCGGCTTGCAACATCATCCTCAAGCCTGGATCAACGAAGTTAGAACATCTAACTTACAAGGTAATAGATCTGATCTATTGTTTAATACATACATTAGATGTAGTATAGAAATATGTTGATATGATCAACATGTAGTTCATGCTATATTTATATATTTTAATTTTTGATTTAATGCTATGTAATAATCATGTAATAAGATCTTAGATCTAGGGATTCTCTGATTTTAGAAAATAAATTTTGATTTATTTTAGTCTTCCGCTGTATGATCTTGAAAAAGTTTCAAGATCTAACCCTGAAACCCTAGATCTGGTTCCTACAATTGGTATCAGAGCCTAGATTCTTTATTACATGATTATTTATACATGTTTAGATTATTTTTTAGATTAGATCTAATTTATAATCTGATTATTAAATCTAAAATTAAAATTTTAGATCAATCACAAACTGCAAGGTTGTCCTGCTGTAAGGTTTATCCCTTACAGTGCAAAGGTTGTCCTAGTTTGTGTAGATCTATCTTTAATCATAAATTTGTTAGATATGATCTAAATTAAATTTATAATTTATTAGATTTAAAAGATGTTTAAATCTAAAATAAAATCTCTTTGTTAATAATTTTTGTGCAAAAAAATTGTTTAAAGTTGAAATTGTTTCAATTACATGAACCTGTTTAGATTAGATCTAAAGTAGTTTCATGTTTATTTCACTTGCATCTTGATTATGAATCAAACATGCAATAAGGTTGGTAGAATCATATTGTAAAATTATTTTACAAATATGAAAATTATTTTTTGAAAAGCCAAACCCAACCCTCAGCCCAAAACTTAATTAAGAATTAAGAAGTTGTTTGATTAGGTTCTAGGATTGTGAATTGAAGAACCTAAGACACAAATCATAACACATTGGGTTAATGGGTTAGTGGGAATTAGGTCCATTAATTGGGTTAGACCTATAGTTAGATTAAAGATGGACTTAATTAGAGAATTGACTAAATCTAATCAATTATTGTCTTAGATTAGGTCAAGGATTCTCTAGATCAATTACAATAGTTGTAGTTGGTCAAGTCCATGTCTTTAACGAGAACCAAATAGACTTGATTCTTGGCTAAGCGATCTAGCATGAACTGTTAGGTTGATCTAATTGAAACTAATTAAACCAGTTGGTGTCTAAGGTAAACCAGACCGGTGGTTTTTAATTGGGAGCCCGCTTACCTGGCCATTTCTGATGGTGTCTAAGGCAAGCTTTGGCAGACCCTCCCACTGATCGAACTTACCTGGCCTCTTGGTGAAATTATGTTTTGATCGGATCACTTGACTATTCGAGCTGACCCATGTCAGCTAGGTAAATCAGTGTGACTGATTTAGGTGCTCCTAGACCAGCCCTTTTAATGGTCTCCCTTAAGCTGACTTGGTGAAGCCAGTGGGAGGATCATGATAAGCTAGTTCATCTGACCTCATCCTCTATATTATTTAAATCTTCTAAAATTATTAGATCCTTAAAATGACAAAGTTATGGAGATAACTGAGTCATAGCCTCCCATTAAGGTGTTTGATAATGAGTCCATTAACTCAATAATCATTGGAGACCCAAAGGCCTGGTGCTTGTTGACTAATAGAATTATCACTCATCATATGACGACTTGAAAGTGTCTCTCTAATGGTGGTTAGGTGAGCCAACCAAAGTTGGGCTTAATCATTCATTGGTTAGATACACCAAGTATGATCATGTTAATGGTTGGACCTAACCGGATCCTTACAGTAGAGGCCAAAGCCTACTGATTAGGTTTCTGGGGCAAAATTAAAATTACTAAAAATTGTTTAGAGAAACAATTGGTTATGAACCTACCCTTAGATGTACATGGGTTGACCAACCAAAGTTGGGCTTGTGTGCAGTCTAAGTGGATTCTAGTACCCGCTAAGGAATTAGGATAATTCCTCGAGTTGGAGGTAGAGGCTACCAATTCGAATAAAATAGTGGGAGAAACCTTTTGATTAAAGTCTAAATCTTTAGGTTTAATAAATCAATTACTAATTAGGTTATGGTTCTCCTTTGTGCAAATATGGCCACTTCCCTATCGCTCCGATCATTGTTGGACAATGATAAGTTGGTGGGATCCAACTTCGGTAGCTGGTACCGAAAGTTGAAGATAGTCCTGGAGCATGAACGGATCCTATATGTGATAATGGATCCTGCACCTGAGGAGCTAGCTGTCAATGCATATGGAACAGTCAGAGACACTTACCAGAAGTGGCTCAGTGATCGGACCATGGTGCGCTGTATCATGCTGGCTATCATGAGCGACGAGTTCAGTCACAGATTCGAGACGGCTCAGCCAAAGGACATGCTTCAAGTGTTGGAGGATACCTTTGGCACACCCGATGACGTAGAGAGGCACAAGACTAGTTGTGCCATCTTCAACGCCAAAATACGGGATGATGCCTCTATCACTGATCATGTATTGTACATGATCGAGCTGATAGAACGATTGAGCAAGCTCGACTTTTCCTTGTATGAGTAGCTTGGAAAAGATGCAATACTAAACTCGCTGCCCAAGTCTTATCTCCTATTCCTCACTCATTATAGAATGACAAAGCCTGAAGAGAACTACCACGGGTTTCTGGGGTTGCTTCAGAACTTTGAGAAGGATCACCAACTTCACAAGGAGTCGGTGAACTTAGTGGGAGGTTTATCTTCTGGTTCTCGACCTTTTAAAAAAGGGAAGAAGAATAAGAAGAAGAAAGTCAAGAAGGTGCAAGTTCAGGCTGGGACATCTGTGCAGAGCCAGACCAAAAAGATCAAGCCTGATGAGAGTCTATTCTACTGGCAAGCACCCTAGATTAGATAGTATGTCAGATATCTACTTATGGCACTGTAGGCTAGGTCATATAAACAAGAACAGAATAAATAGGTTGACTCAAGAGGAAATCCTCGAAGTCAGTGATTGTGAATCACTTCCAACCTGTGAGTCCTGTCTTCTTGGTAAAATGACCAAGTCACCTTTTACTGAAAAAGGTGAGAGAGCTACTGAGCTCTTGGGCCTGGTACATACTGATGTAGCGGGTCCATGAGCACCAGTGCTAGAGGTGGATATTTCTACTTCATAACTTCACGGATGACCTATCCCGATATGGATATGTCTATCTGATGAAACATAAGTCGGATTCATTTGAAATGTTCAAACGATTCTGAAGTGAAGTAGAAAAACAAACTGAGAAGAGTATTAAAACTCTTCGATCTGATCGAGGAAGAGAATACCTTTCTAATGAGTTTCTCACATATCTAGGAGAGAATGGGATTCTCTCCCAATGGACTCCTCCAGGAACACCACAGCGTAATGGTGTGTCTGAAAGGAGGAATCGGACTCTGTTAGACATGGTTCGATCTATGATGGGTTTTGCTAGTTTGCCGATATCCTTCTGGGGATATGCACTCGAATCAGCCTGTTATCTATTAAATAGGGTTCCAAATAAGTCTGTAATTAAGACTCCATATGAGATATGGACGGGACGTAAGCCCGCACTTTCACAACTTAGGGTCTGTCTGGGGGAGCCCGACCTATGTCAAACGATTAGTCACAGATAAACTTGGACCTAGGTCTGACAAATGCTCATTCATAGGGTACCCCAAAGAGACAAAAGGATATTTTTTTTACCATGCTGATGAACAAAAGGTGTTCGTCAGCCTTAAGGCAATCTTTTTAGAAAAAAAGTTTCTTGGTGAAGGAACCGTTGCCTCTAAGGTTGAACTTGATGAAGTTCAACAGGTAGAAGGACTGACACCAATAGCTGAACCTGAGTCGGATATGATTAGATCAGATCCGGAGCCCCATATACCTGCACCATTAAGGCGATCCGGTAGAGTACCGCATCAGCCGGATAGATACTACGGTTTCTTGGTCCGAGACGGTGATCCCATCGAACTTGATGAGAATAATGAGGATCCGATCACCTATATGGATGCAATGCAGAGATCCATTTATGGACTGAAGCAAGCTTCTCGGAGTTGGAACATGCGTTTTGATAAGGTGATCAAAACGTATGGCTTCATTAAGAATGGAGAAGAGCCCTGCATCTATAATGGGCAAATGGTCCAGTTGGGATATTCCTTGTCTTGTACGTGGATGACATTCTCTTAATCGAAAATGACATCCCCGCACTATAGGGAATAAAAGTTTGGTTGTCATCACAGTTCTCCATGAAGGACTTAGGTGAAGCATCCTACATCTTAGGGATGAAGATCTATAGGGATAGATCTAAAAAGATGCTTGGGTTATCCCAGTCCATGTACATAGACACTATGCTGAAGAGGTTCAGCATGGAGAATTCCAAGAAGGGCTATCTATCGATAGGCCAAGGAATTTCTCTCTCTAAGAAGGATTGTCCGACAACTCCTGAAGAGAGAGAGCGTATGAGTAGAGTCCCATATGCTTCAGCCGTGGGATCTATCATGTACGCCATGACATGTACAAGATCAGATGTGACATACTCACTAGGAGTAGTGAGTAGATACCAATCTGATTCTAGAGAAAATCACTGAAAAGTGGTTAAAGCCATCCTTAAGTATTTGAGAAATACTAAAGACCAATGGTTGGTTTATGGCGAGTCAGATCTGAAACTTGTGGGGTTCACAGACTCCAGCTTCCAATCTGACCATGATGACAGCAAGAGCGTGTCGGGTTATATCTTTACTCTTAATGGTGGAGCCATCTGCTGGAAGAGTTCCAAGCAGCATACTGTGGCAGACTCTATTTGTGAAGCGGAGTACATCGCAGCATCGGATGCTGCGAAAGAAGCTGTGTGGCTAAGGAAATTTATCACTGAGCTCGGAGTAGCACCCTCCCTCGATGGTCCAGTCCTACTCTACTGCGACAGCACTGGTGCCATAACTCAGGCGAAGGAACCCAAAGCACATCAGCGGA
Source organism: Elaeis guineensis (assembly GCF_000442705.2). Taxonomy (NCBI): domain Eukaryota; kingdom Viridiplantae; phylum Streptophyta; class Magnoliopsida; order Arecales; family Arecaceae; genus Elaeis; species Elaeis guineensis. Next base: position 61,973,005 of record NC_025998.2, read on the forward strand.
TGAAGCACATCTTGCGCCGCTTCCACCTAGTCTGGGAGATCGTGGATCGAGGTGACGTCGACCTTCAGAAGATCGACAGAAAGGAGAACCTAGCCGACCCCTTCACTAAAGACCTGGCAATAAAGAAGTTCGACAACCACAAGTCAAAGATGGGTATTAGATACTGTGCCGAGTGGCTTTAGGACAAGTGGGAGTTGTTGGGAAATGTATCCCAAAAAGCCAATCGTCAAGCTGTTGACGGTTGAGCAACCAAGTATTGTAATTGATTTGTTAATAAATAAAATATATTTGGCATTTTCATCATAAGCTTTCATCTTCTAATGAACTCCATTGTTATGATGAAGTCCTTAGGACTATTTAGATTCGATAAAGAGAGGATTTATCGATTAGTCCTTAAAACTGTTCTCGACCAAATGATAGGCTGTTAATAAGGACAACAGCTTCTGTTGCTCCTAGATTGATTTTGATGATTACAAAGCAGATTGAAGGGATACAAATATTTTAAATTGAAAAAGTCTTTATGCTCTTCAAGGGCAAAATCATAATTTTATTAAAATCCTGATTTGATAGTATCATTTGGTAGAACAAATGATTTGTAATCTATTGATGAAAATTTTATTGTATTTGGACTTATATTTTTGAAGTTATGAAGGTTTGAAGTGCATGAGTCGACTCATGAGTCAACTCATGGCACAATGAGCTGATTGGCACGCAAAAATTTCTCTTGGCACGCTGGATTTTTGGCTTGGCACGACCTGTGAGTCGACTCATGAGTCGACCCACAAGGCATGAGTCGACTCATGAGTCGACCCCTGCTGATTTGAGCCAAAAAATTCCAGAAACCAAATCTCTGGTCTTTGCAACAGAGGTCGACTCATGAGTCGACCCCTGAAGTATGAGTCGACTCATGAGTCGACCCCTGCGACGGAAATCGTCCGCAACGGCTAGTTTTTTGCCTGTTTTAATTGCCTTTTATGCTTCCTAAAAATGCTCTAACGGCTCTTTTTCTGCCTAATATATTTTCTCTTGCTTCTTAATGCTATAAAATATTTCAAAAGGTGAAAATACAGGTGAGATACATTGAGAGGATCCAAAATATACACGAAGTGATCAACGAGACATTCGAGAGAAAAAGAAAAGAGGATCCAAAATCTACACGAGAGAGAGACAGGTGATCCACAATATACACGAGAGATTGTGAAAGAGATTCAAGAGCATTCAAAGAGCGGATTTTTCACACCTATTGTTTCAACCTTGATCTAGAGATCTTTCAAAGCCTTCAAGAAGTCATCAATCAAGTTCATCTTCTTCTCAAGCGTTCATTCAACTTTTCATCCACCTTGAAGAAATCCAAAAAGGAGATTCTTCATTTGAGTAAAGTATTTTTATTGTTATATTCACTCATTTAAGAAGCTGTTATTGTATTAATTTGTGCTCTAAACTATCTTACTCTTTGTGAGTAATTGATC